>NW_019154087.1:80194974-80286184 GCF_002288905.1 Enhydra lutris kenyoni
CTAAAGAATCATGGGGAGAAAGCCATGGGCTACGTGCTTTGCTTTCTCCTCCTCTGGAATTCCACTGCTCTCCTTGGCATTGAATCTGCACTCCTTGGTAGGTGAACTTGGTCATGGCTGTTTTTCTTGTTGATCTTCATGGGGAGGGGCCTCTTGTAGTGATTCTCAAGTGTCTTTACCCCAGGCGGAATTGCACCGCCCTTACCAGGGGCCGGGCTGAGTAATCAGCTCGGGTTTGCTTTCGGGAGCTTTTGTTCCCTGAGCGCTTTCTGTAGATTTCTGGAGGATGGGAATGAAGATAGCGGCCTCCCAGTCTCCGGTCCAGAGGAGCCGAGAGCCCGGGGCCCCACTCCTCAGTGCGTCCTCAGAGAACAGCACCCAATTACTCCCGTCACCCTGGCCTCTGGCCACGCTCCGAGCTGAATGAACCTGCAACCGGTTCAAGGTATCCCCGACCTGAGAGCTCACTCCTCGGTTCTGTCTCTGTAGCCGGCTTCCCTGTTCTAATACCTGTAAGCTCTGCGACACTCAGACACCCCCGATCCTTCTGTGACCCTGCGGGACCTGAGGCCTTTTAAAAGTTTTAAAAGTCCTGATTTAGTGCTCCATTGCTCTGCCGCTTGCCGGGACCCGGCCCTCCCCCCGCGGTCTATCTTCCGTCGCTTTGGTTCACTTCTCTGCCAGGCCTACCTTTCAGAAAGTGATTGATTTTCTGTTTCTAGAATTGCTGTTCTTCTTCTCTTCGATCTCCTGTTGGATTTGTAGGTGTTTGCAATCTTTAGATAAGCTGTCTAGCTGATCTCCTGCTACCTGAAGTAGCCTCAGCCTGCTACTTCTCCACCATCTTGACTCCTCCTGAAATAACAATTTTTAATATATGAAATCTAGAAAGAATTTTCAAATAAAAATTTCCATTATACTTTTGTAAACCTGAAAACTGGCATTGATTTTATACTCTGGCTTATTTTTTTTAAGTATCAATTCACACTGCTTTGCATGTAACATAAACCCTTAAATAAGAGAATTAAACCATTTTACACATTTGGACTAAGTGTGAATTAAATATTAAATTAAGTCTGTTATTAACTAAACTTGAAGTAAAATTGTTGTTTTCACACATCTTTTCCCTAACATATACATTTATACATGGTTTAAAATGTCATTTCGAGGCACCTGGGTGGTTCAGTTGGTTAAGAACCTGACTCTTGATTTTAGCTCAGGTCAAGATCTCAGGGTCATGAGATGGAGCCCCGCATTGGGCTCTGCCCAGGGCATGGAGCCTGCTTAAGATTCTATCTTTCTTTCTCCCTCTCCCTCTGTCCTTCTTCCCCTTTCCCTAAAAATAAAATAAAATAAAATAATAAATAAAATAAAATGTACCCTTATAAATTTAGCTTTAATATTTTCTTGAAAGGTTCTCTGATTTAAAAAGTATCTTTGAATTTGTTCTTTTTTTACTGCTGTTGTTGCTATTATTACATACCCTCAGCCACTTTTTTCAGAGTTCTCTGGAATTCAACAAGAATAGTTTGAAGTGGGGTGCCTGGGTGGCTCTGTGGGTTAAAGCCTCTGTCTTGAGCTCAGGTCTTGATCTCACAGTCCTGGGATTGAGCCCCACATCAGGCTCTCTGCTCAGTAGGGAGCCTGCTTCCTCCTCTCTCTCTGCCTGCCTCTCTGGCTACTTGTGATCTCTGTCAAATAAATAAATAAAATCTTAAAAAAAAAAAAAAAAGAATAGTTTGAAGTTCCCTATTCAAGTCAATTTAAATCCTTATCAGGCCTAATTCCTTTTATTCTTGGCTATGCTAAATTCCGTGCTACTGTAATAATAAAATTAAAATTATTTACAAAATCAGAGACTCTTGAATTATTTTATATTCATCTGTAAAAAGAAAAAAATTACTCTTTAGAAAAATCTTGTAACAAAACATATTTTACTTTTTAAAAAATTGTTTTGATATAATTGACCCACAATGTTATATTAGTTTCAGGTGTACAACATAGTGATTTAACAAGCTGATACATTATGCTATGTAAATCATTTATTTAAACTTCTACAACATTTATTCTCTATATATAATTATATTCTATCTTATATACTATTTTGCTTTTGGTTCCAACAACTTCACATTTTCTCATGTTTGTCTAATAGTAAAACCTTTAAGGTTGTATGATTTACTTCCTATGTTTCACAGCCCAACACCACACATGACACTTAATTATCATACTCAACAAACTCATTTAACAATTGAGACACTAAATAATTCACTCTGAATGCTTACAGACAATTTGTATTTTCAAACATGCAAAAAAGACTCAGTAATTATTCCAGACTTTTACTGTTCATCAATAATTATGGTATAGCAAAAATCAGTTTCTTATATAAAGTCCTTACAAGAGTATTTTCCATTAACAATTCACATATTCAATGGTTAACATCTGAAGAGTCAATGCTTTTCCTACCTTTATAATCTAAGTCATGGCTTCTTTAACCAGAGCTCTGACTTCTGTTCTAGAAGCTTCCTTAACTACACCATCCTGTTTCATTTTACTTAATTGAAATATTAATACAGCCTACCTGTACCTTTACATTGGTAAACTGAAGTAGGAAACTAGATAAAATATGTGCTATAATAAAATGCACATAAAATTAAAAAAAAACAGATTTTGAAGAGCAACTTTTTAAAAAGATTTATTTATTTGAAACAGAGAGAGGGAGAGGAGAGGAAGGGCAGAAGCTGGAGAGGGGCAAAGAGGGAGAGAAGCAGACTTCCTGGTGAGTGTGGAGCCCAACTCCAGGCTCAATCCCAGGATCCCAAGATCATAGCAGGAGCTGAAATCAAAGCAGGATGCTTAACCAACGGAGCCACTCAGGTGCCCCTTGAATAGTAACATTTTGAAGTAATTGGAAGAATTTATTATGAGAAGAAAAATCTTAAATGTCCAGTTTGATAAGGCACATATTTCAAATGCATTGTTTTAATATAGTTCATGATATTCATGTTTTCAATTGCATTGCATTATTTACACTAATTTGCTCTGTTAATTTGCCAGATATTTCCCTTTATTTGTTTTAGAACATTTATCTCATCAATTTTGGGTACAGATTTTTTTTTAAAGATTTTATTTTTATTTTATTTGACAGAGATCACAAGTAGGCAGAGAGGCAGGCAGAGAGAGAGGAAGAAGCAGGCTCCCTGCTGAGCAGAGAGCCTGATGCAGGGCTAGATCCCAGGACCCTGGGATCAGGACCCTCTAACTGAAGGCAGAGGCTTTAACCCACTGAGCCACCCAGGCTCCCCATGGGTACAGATTTTTTTTTAAAGACTTTATTTATTTATTTGACAGAAAGAGCAGGGGAGGGAACACAAGCAGGGAGAATGGGAGAGGGAGAAGCAGGGTTCCTGTGGAGCAGGGAGTCCAATGTGGGCCTTGATCCCAGGATCCTGGGATCATGACCTGAGCCAAAGGCAGACACATAACAACTGAGCCACCCAGGCACCCCTGGATACATATGTTTAAATAAAGTTGTTTATCCAAAGAAAAGAGAAACAGAGTCAATCTATCACATCTCACAAATTAAGAACACTGAAGTTTTCACATAGCCTGAGCATAACTTTCAACATAGGTATCTCAACCATGACTTCAGTTGGAACACGTGGATTAGTTAATATGGATATTAAGTGTTTGAAATCTATTAATCATTCTTTAAGTAAAATATTTTCAGTAAACATTAAAATCATAACATATTTAATGTCCACTATATTATTATGTTTCCCCAGGAAAACAATGGAAACATTTTCACCTATTAAATAGCATGATCAAAAGAAAGACACTGATTAATGTTTAAATTGATTCAATGAGCTGTAATTAAAAATGAGACAAGTATCTGCTCTCAAGAGAGCATGATGTTCCTTTGCTTATTATCATCCTATTTTCAGTCTAATATTTGCATGACTTTATAAACAAAATTATTAGTGACTCAAAGACACAACAAAAGACATTACTGTCAAAATTAGAAGCAAGCAAGTGTTCTTTCTTCCTTAGTGAGACCAACATATTTTAATTGTGAAATATTAACTTATCCTCCTATAATTGCCTTTAATTTTCTAAACATAAGTTATGTATTTCAAATAAAATACATATAAGAAATTAAAAAGTTATTTTCCCTAGATGGCATATGAATAGATATAAACAACCCTTTATCTCTTATTAATTCACATGGGTAAGTAAAAATAGATATTTGCCAGGCTTTCCATTTTAGTCCAATATGAAATATAATTTCAATGTCTTTTTGAATAATTTGTTTCCCCCAAGATTTTTATTAGAGGAGATGACATATTTAGTATGTAGCTTAGTAACTTTCAAACCTCACATTTTATGAGGGTTTTTATATGTCTATATATCACTATTTTACCTTCTTAAAACTTTAATTTTTTGGAATATAAAAAATAGAAATTAATTTTTAAAGAATCAAAAAATCTAAATATTACCTTAGGAAATTGGATTGTATCAGAGCAAACTAATGAATTGTAAAGTGACTTTGAATAATTCACCATTATAACTGTAAGTCCATAACCAAAATTGTTACTTGGGACCACCCAATGCTAATAATGAGGTAGTAAGTCAGATTTTATTGTTTAAGGTTTTCTTTCTTTCTGGATAATGTCAAAGTAGTATAGAATTGTAGAAGTAATATAGAATTGTTATATTTTATAATAGAGATAACACAGAAAGCAAAATCCTCTAATAAACTAGATGAGATATCTTTTCTGTCTTTTATAAACCCATCTAATTGATTCATCTAAATCTGAAATTCTTTGTGGTACTATCTCTATATTTTTCCTTTATTCTGCTCTCTCTATAGTTATTTTCTTGGCCACAGGACTTACAGTCTTCTTATATACTACATAATATACTTATTTATTTTGTTTATCATTTATTTATTGCTTCCTCTATAATGTAAGTTTCTTAAGGAAAGGTGTTTTCTTAACTTGTTCAATAACTCTGAATCAGTTTGACATCTATATGTAAATAGGAGAACTCTTGACACTGGGAAACAAACTGAGGGTTACAGAATGGAGGTGGGTAGTGTTGGGGCAACTCAGTGATGGGCCTTAAGGAGGGCACATGATATGTATGCAACTAATGAATCACTGAACATTACATCAAAAACTAATGATGTACTATACATTGACTAATTGAATTTAAATTAAAAAAAATTAAAAAATTTAAAAAGGAAAAATGTTTCATCCCTTATATAGAAAAAACCAACTTGGGGCACCTGGGTGGCTCAGTGGGTCAAGCCTCTGCCTTCAGCTCCGGTCATGGTCCCATGGTGCTGAGATGGAGCCCCACATCAAGGCTCTCTGCTCAGCAGGGAGCCTGCTTTCCTCCCTCTCTCTCTGCCTGCCTCTCTGTCTACTTGTGATTTCTGTGTGTCAAATAAATAAATGAAATCTTTAAAAAAAAAAAAGAAAAAATAAACTCAAAATGGATCATAACTCTAAATGAAAACCTAAAACTATAAAACTTCTAGAAGAAAATAAGAGAAAAATCTTTGTGGTTTCAGGTTGGGCAAAATTTCCTAGATCCAAAAGTGTGATCTAAAAGAAAAACAAACAAACAAACATATAAAACATCATAATTAAGCAATTACATTCTTCAAAACATGTTAAAAAATTAGACACACAAAATAATTAGACGCAAGAGAGAAAATATTTGCAAAATATCTGTCTGATAAAGAATTGATACCCAGAATCAATAAGGAAATCACAAACCTCAGTTTTAATAAAACATCTTAATAAAAAATTAGCAAAAGTTTTAATACTTCACCAAATAAGCACATGAAAAGATGTTTAACATCATAGATAACTAGGAAATGAAAATAAAAACCACAGTGAAATACCATTTCACACCATCACAATGGGATATGCAGAAAATGGTATGTACCAAGTCCTCGGGAGGCTGTTAAACAGCTAGAACACTGATGCATTGGTACGAATTTAAAATGGTGCAGTCACTTGGGCCAACAATTTGTAGAGTTTAAAAAATAAACACACTTAGGGAGATGCAGTTAAAGCATCCAGCATACACCTACCAAAATGGAAAAAATGAAAAAGAAAGTACCAAATGTCAGTAGACTCCAAGCAACTGGATTTCTCAAACACTCCCGCTGGAAGCACATATGAGTAAAACCATGTGGAGAAACTCTGTGGCAGTATCTATTATGAATGAATATATGCATATCTTATGACCCAGTAATTTCACTTCCCCGTTTATGACCAATAGAAAAGTATAAAAATATTCATCAAAAAAAGTATATTCATAGAAGCTCTACGCAATAATAACCCCAAACTAGAAAGTACCTGAATGTTCATCAGAAGTGCAATGGATAAAGTAATCATAGCATAGTCACAAAATTTAACTTTGTCAAAATTTGCTGTTGTCCATAAGTTTTCTTTTCTGTATATATATTATACTTCACTTGAAAGGTAAATGAAAACCCATGCTATATATAAGACCAGTTAATTTTGTACAGGGCAAAGAATTGTATCTTTTTTAAAAAATAAAATAAAAATAAAACAGGGATTCCTGGGTGGCTAGGTTGGTTAAGTGGCTGCCTTCAGCTCAGGTTATGGTCCCAGGGTCTTGGAATCAAGTCCCACATTGGGCTCCTTGCTCAGCAGGAGCCTACTTCTTCCTCTGTGTGCCACTCTCCTTACTTGTGCTCTCTCTCTCTCTCAAATAAATAAAATCTTTTTTAAAAATTTAAAAAATGCATAATTACCACAAGACCCTTCAATATCATTCTTACATATTAACCCCAGTGATATAAAAATTTATATTCACAGAAAATCTTTTCACAAATGTTGAAACTGACTTCATTCATTTTCATCAAACACTGGAAAACCCCAATATTTTTTCAATTTTGAGTGGATACACTATTGTACATTCATACAACATCCATACAACATGGGATACTACTCAGTAATCCAAAGGAATAAAGCAGATACCCTTGATAACATGGATAATTGTGGAATATTTTATGCTAATTTAAGTATGCAAGATTCAGAAGGCAATAAGAATGATTTCATTTATATGCCTTTCTGGGAAAGCAAAACTACAGGGGCAGAAAACAGATCAGCAGTCGTTCTAAGACAGGTTGGCAATTACCTCTGAGTAGTCAATTACCATAATGGATAGAAAACAACTGAGAGAAATCTGTGTTATAAAAATATATTTGCCATCATCATGGTTGTGTCTCATTGTGTTATGTTTAATGTTCTTATTTTACATAAGCACATGACATTCATCATTACAATGCATTTTACTGAAAGGTAAAACTAAAAGCAGTATTTTATTTAGGAACCTGAAACAATACTAGCTAACAATGTCATCATGGTTGTTTTTGTTTTATACATTAATGTTGGACTACTTTATATATTTTTTTCTTTACAAATAGTACACCTAATCCTCAATCCTGAGTGATGATTTCAGTGTGTCTGATTTAGTTGTTTTTGTTTTTGTTTTTGTTTTTAAGATTTTGTTTATTCATCAGAGAGAGAGAGAACAATCAGGGCAATGGCAGAGGGAGAAGCAATTTTCCTGCTGAGCAAGAAGCCCTATATGGACTTGAACCCAGGACCTAGGATCATGACCTGAGTTGCAGGCAGATGCTTAACCTACTGAACTACTCAGTTGCCCCAGATTTTGCTGCTTTTAATAGAGTTACATTTCACTGTACTCTTGAAAAGCTATTGCAGAGAGGCCCCTCTGTGAATAGGCCCCTGGTAGTCCCAAAGTCAGCATAAAAGAATGATCAAAGACAAAAACAAAAATCTATTTGTGGATACAAAAAATGAATTTTATAGACCATTACAATGTAATCTCAGTCACTCACCTCTCAGCAGTGTTTTGAGAATTATTTGGTCATTATGAAGTTTCAAAACATAACTCAGGAAAAGTAGAATTGGTTACAATTTTGCAGCATAGGCAAGGTTTCTCTCTATCTCTCTCTTTCTTTCTTTATAAAAATCTTTAAATAATCCTTTATGATGGTTATAGTAGAAAATTTAGCTGACATTGTAAAGCTAGTGTTCAAGAGATTTTGCTTGCCTGGAATTTTGGCTATCATAAATTTTATCATTAAGCTTTTATCCTTAGAAATGACTTCATGTAAGACAGAAAGCTGATATCTCAAATTCAAGGGAAAAGTTCATTATTTATTTGAGTAGCTATATTAGAAGGAAAAGTCCACAAGAGTATAAAACCAAAAAAGTACATTTACCTGAAAATGGGAGTCATGAAATAACTACTCTATTTTTATTGTTAATAGGCCTACTTATAATACATAGAAATTTAGTCAGTTATACTCTAACTTAAAAAAACTATTTACTGTTTAAATTCAACATATAAATGCAATTTTGAAATTGTTATCAAAATTAAGTAGCAACACATTTTTAAAATTTTTCATTAACATATAATGTAATATTAGCCCCAGGGGTACAGGTCTGTGAATCTCCAGGTTTACACACTTTACAACACTCACCATAGCACATACCTTCCCCAGTGTCCATAACCCAACCACCCTCTCCCTACCCCCCTCCCCCTGGCAACCCTCAGTTTGTTTTGTGAGATTAAGAGTCTCTTATGGTTTGTCTCCCTCCCGATCCCACCTTGTTTCATTTACTTTTTTCCTACCCCCCAAACCCTCCATGGTAGCAACACATTTTTTTTTAGACTTTATTTATTTGACAGAGAGAGAGATCACAAGTAAGCAGAGAGGCAGGCAGAGGGAGAGAGGGAAGCAGGCTCCCTGCTGAGCAGAGAGCCTGATGTGGGGCTTGATCCCAGACCTCTGAAATCATGACTTGAGCAGAAGGCAGAGGCTTAACCCACTGAGCCACCCAGGTGCCCTGGCAGCAACACATTTTTAAGCATTTTACTAACATCTATTTGCATTCAAAGTGATGATATGCTGATAATGAATTGACTTTAGCTTTACTTTTTCTTAAAAACTGACTCCACGAGGTTCTTTGTAAGGTAATATTTTGTTATTGCACAGCAGTGCTTCTTGGGTGTTGTATAACTTGAATTTAAATAACTAGTAGTCAATTCAAACATTTCAGTATTTTTCACATTAATGTGTGTTTTTGCTTTATTAAATATGTATACTTTAATTAAGAACTTGACTCTCATTAGTGAGAGAATAGGAATTATAAAACAGTGAGAAGGTACTCTCACTCATTGCTAGTGGGAATGCAAAATGGTTACAGTGAGGAGACAGTTTATGGAAAGACCATTTGGCAGTTTCTTACTAACTGAACATAGTCTAACTGTACAATTCAGTAACCATGTTCCTAAGTATTTACTCAACTTATTTGAAAACTTATCCACACAAAAACCTACATGTGAATGTTTATAGCAACTTTATTCCTATTGCCAAAACAACCCAGGTATCTTTAACAGGTGAATGAATAAACAAATGGTAGTACATCTATTCAATGGAATATTATTTATATATAAAAGAAATATGCAAGTAAGCTACAAAAAGACAAGGATCAGCCTTTATATACATATCTGAAGCAAAAGAAGCCAACCTAAAAATACTACATACCGTGTGATTTCTATTTTATGATATTTTAGGAAAGGTAAATCTGTAGAAAAGAAAATCAGTAACTGTTAAGGATTTGGAGAAGGGAGACAGTTTTTATAGCTAATGCATGGAATTTTTTGGGGGGTGGTGAAATTATTCTGTATAACATTGCAATGGCAGATGCCTGCATTTGTCAAAACCCATTGAATTTTATTGCATAGAGTGACCATTAATGTATGCAATTAAAAAATAATTTAGATACAGGTTTCCAGTTATGGAATGAATAAGTCATGGGGCTAAAAGACACAACAGAGGGAATATTGTCAATTATATTGTAATAGAGTTGTGTGGTCACACATTCCTACTGTATGACCACACTTGTGGTGAGCTGGCATAATTTATAGAGAAGTTGAATCACCATGTTGTACACCTGAAACTAATGTAACATTGTGTGTCAACTACATTCAGATTAAAAAAAAATTAAAATCATTTATGAGGCCAAGGATGACAATTTGGAATACAGAATGTAGCAAAAAAAAATCTAACTGTATTACACATACATGAAATTACTGCAATGAAAAGATGGGAGGAAAAGGTACAATTCTAAGTAATGTTGAAAATGAATGGAACCTGTAAGACTAAAGGCAAAATAAATTGTACATAAGTACTGTAGTTTAGTTGATAATGTTGTTTCTTATAGGATATAGGTTACCAACTGTGATACCATAACTTGAGATTAAGCAAGATAATAAATGTTTAGTAGATGGTGAGATCCAGGTTTCTCACTGTTGGAGTAGAATGATACAGGAAAGCAAAAGGAGGAGGCTAGAATGACCTATGTGGAAATGGATTAGAGTGGGAGATAGCAGCATGCACTCATGTTTAAGTTAATATAGGTGGGGATGATTACATATAGATGTAATTATAGATATCTGTTATACACAAGTTAGCATATATATGTATATTTCTTTTCTCTGTTAGCTTAGAGGGCCTACAAGCAATGATACTCAAGTAACAATGATTACTCCTTCCATCCAGATCTTGGAGGAATATCATTGTCCAATGAAAGGAACCAGGGGTTTTGGAGAAATGGATCGTTCTCTAAGAATGGGCAGGAAATATACAACCTGAGCCAAGAATACCCTTTAGGGCCATACAGAAAAATGGTGCTAAAAAGAAAAAAAAAAAGATGGGGATATGCTAGGTACATAGGAACCAACTGAAAGATTACCTAATGTTCAATCCTGGAGAAATTTAAGCAAAATTATAAGTAATGTATCATTGCATTATAATCTAAAGTATGAAATAAATATACACAAGTTCATACTTAAACAATTGATTGAATAAACAAGGGAGAAGACACAAATATTTTATGCAGGAAAATTCCAAATTATATATGTATATATTCTGTCCTGAAGGACACAGATCATAATTAACTCCTCACTCCTTAAGTGTTAGCTGCAGATAGTAACTTCCTTTCAAAGAGTACAGTATGGAAATGGGGGAGGAAACAATAATGTTTCAGTGAATAAATTTGACCAATTTACCTCATCCAGATGATCAATGTTTTACGTCACAATTAAGTCGTGTTTATAGTATGTACTCCTGGTTTCAAGTAATAATTATGGCAGTTTACCTCTGTGGCCTTCCTTCAAAAACATAACCACAGTCTAATTATAAGAAAAACATTACACAAATCCTTCTTGAGGGATATTCTACAAAGTACCTAAATAGTACTTTCCAAAACTGTTAGGTCATTAAGCACAAAGAAAGTCTAAGAAACTGTCAGAGTCAGGAGAAGTCTAAGAGAAATAATGACTGAATGTAATGGGGAAACCTGGATGGGATCCTGCAACAGAAAAAGGATTTTAAGTAGAAATTAAAGAAATTTGAATAAATATAGACTTTGGTTAGTGATACTATATCAATATTGGTTGGTACAACAATATCAGTATTGATTGTAATACATGTGTCTATAAATATAAAATGTTTTTAAGTTGTAATGACTTATTTTTTAAATTATTTTATGTTCAGCACCATACAATCCATCACCAGTTTTTGATCTAGTATTTCATGACTCATTGTTAGCATGTAACACCCAGTAGTCCATGCAATATGTGCCCTCCTTTATACATATTAAGGCTACCCCTTAATGGCTACGCCATCCCCCTACTGCCCTCCTCTCTAAAACCCACAGTTTGCTTCTTAGAGTCCATAGTCTCTCATGGTTCATCTCCCCCTCTGATTTGTCCCACTTCATTTTTACCTTCCTTCTCCTAATGTCCACAATAGCCAAACTGTGGAAAGAGCTGAGAAGCCCTTCAAAGGACAAATAAATAAAAAAGATGTGGTCCATATATACAATGGAATATTACTCAGCCATCAGAAAGGATGAATAACCAACTTTTGCATCAACATGGATGGGACTGAAGGAGATTATGCTAAGTGATATAAGTCAAGCAGAGAAAGTCAATTATCATATGGTTTCACTTATTTGTGGAACATAAGGAGTATAAAACATTAATAGCGGAAATGGCATACTTATTTATGCAATTTTTTAAGTCTATTTTTTTTCTAAAATAAAAAGGCTTATTTAAAAAATAAAATAATTTTTAAAAGAAGAGATAATAAAAAACAAATGTGGATCAATTAAATCATAGATTTGATTTATATGGAAGGTTGAGCCATCTGTCCTTATCTAGGATTATGAAGAACAAAACTTTGGGGGGAGTATCTAATGTCTACTGTATGAGGCAAAATCTCCTCAGGATGACACATGATTTTAGGAGGTATGAATCTTAAATTTCTCAAAAGTATGAGGTACAGTGGGGGGACTAAGTGTAGTATATGATAGCTCTTTTGCACATTTTTTTTCTCAGAATCAATGAGAACAGAATAGTATAATTTCTGAGTATAAATGTTGAAATAGTGATTACTCTCATAGAAATCTTGGTTTAATATTTCGTATGGGAAAAGCGCTGTAAGTCCAAGAAAGAAATGTTTATTATTTGCTGTAAGAAATAAGACCCATTTAAACTTAAGATAAAAAATAGAAGTTGGCATTTAAAACCAGATATAAATTCCTGTAGAAATTGAGAATATTTTTCTCAGGAAAATTTTATTGCAAAAAGGAGCCATTCAAAAGAATGGAATTTATTATAAATATATATATTCATCACTGAATCTAAGGGACCTTCACTTCAGGTACATCAGAAGCTGGAATCTATGAGACATTTTCCATTATTGCTTTTTCTACTCTAATATTTATTGCTTTCAGCCCAAAACTACATGTAACTTTTATGTACTCATTAATCATTTTAAAAGAGTCATTTTACAATTGGCTGTTTGGTATAAGAGATAACAATCATTTCCACTGGGTGAACTTTCCTTCACTAGCTCCATTTGCTTTTTGTTACCTAACGCCAAAAACTAAATTTAATCTCATTAAAATAGTGGAGTGAAGAGAGGATACAGAGAGAGAGAAAGAACAAAAAATATTACTACACTCCAATAGCATATATTTCAACAAAAGTTTAAGTTGGAGTTAATTAAAGTTTAAATTATTATCCACATTACAGGTATGTTTGGGGTCCGGATTCAAATTGAGACAACATTATTTTATTTTAATTAATTAATTAACTAATTTATTTATTGTTTCAAGTTTTTTTTAAGTTCCAGTTAATTAATATATAGTGTAATATTAGTTTCAGTAGTTCATTCCTTTTTTTTTCATTTAAAATATATGATTACAAATTCAACTTTGTCCATTATTAGAATAGCTTCCTATTCCATCAGAAGACCTTCCTTCCTGTGATAATTCCTAAGGTTCAAGAGTCATTACACAGTCAAAAATGTCTTGTAGATAAATTTCATTTACCTCTGGAAATGATAATCTCAGGATGTACTTCAGGGAGTCCCCAGGTACTGCTTCCATTATGTAGTGTCAAACTCATTTCTACTTGATAGCCAGCATTCATCACCATAGACATCATAGCTTCCTTTTCAGATTTTGGCAAGAAGTCCTTAGAGGAAAACTTGGCCTCTCAAGTCTTCAATTTCATTAATTCACCCATATGTGACAGTCAGGCACCCTGCTGTTTCTGTCTTTTAGTGTCAGCCCTTGCCTAAATCATTCCTGTGTCCTCAACATATTCTCCAAATACACAAAGTTATCTTTAGAGCAAAAAGTAGCTGCTGAGAGCTCAGTTATCAAAGTCTTCCCATTCTCTCCTATTGTTTCCACATCTACAGGATGCCTTGTCTAGGCTCACCTGCAGGCTTGTTCTTACTGGCTTGTCTACTTATTCTTACCTGGAGCACTGAATTGTTACAAATTATTCAGTCTGTCCAGAAAACAGAGATTCTGTCTCTTAAATAAAAGAAAAAAAAAATATTCTTATTGGAGGGTGCCCTACATATAAAGCATACAAACCCTAAGTAAGTATTGATGTATATAATGGTAAGCTTGGGTGTGCAATCACCATACAGTCAAGAAATAGACTATTTACAGTACCACATAATTCTCCCTTGCACCTCTCCCAGTATGTATCTACTGTAACATTCCTAGACATAACCTTTTGAGTCCCACTTACATTCAAACTTAAGGAATATTTGAAATGAAATAATTTACATAGATATGTGAATAAATTATCCAGTGCGTATTTTGTGGCTGACTTCTTTAACATTATGTCAGTGAGAATGATCAAAGTGCTGTACAAAGAGTGTATTCATTTTTATTGTGTTGTGTTTTGATGTATGAATACATAAGAGGTGTTTTATTCATTATACTGTTAGTGAATAATTGGATTGTGTTCTTTTTGGTGCTGTGAATATTCTTAAACACATCTTTACACATGGTATGACTTCCTTTCAACCATTCTGAGCTACATCCTAAGATGAGTCTTCCAGAGGAATGCCTTTCAACTGTTCAGCACTGACATTAATGCAAGACTTAGTCAGACAAATTATGTCAGTTTTCTTTTACTTATCTTTGGGGAGGATAGGCAATATGTTTTGCCTTTATTTTTAAGGACATTATTTTTGGGTATAGAATTCTATGCCTCTCATATTATTGACATCCTTATATATTTTAACAAATGAAACTATACTGTCAAATAAGCTAGCAACTACTATTAAGATAAAATGATTGCGTTTTTGGTATTTCAAGCCATAGAGAATGGATAATAATAGCTAGAATTTATTTTTTCAGTCTAGGACTATGTAAATAACTCTCTGTTAAAATAAACTTATTCTTAAATCTTCCTTTACTTTGTATCATGCTTAGAAATATTTCAGTTGTGGTTTATATAAAAAATTATTTGGGGCGCCTGGGTGGCTCAGTGGGTTAAAGCCTCTGCCTTCAACTCAGGTCATGATCCCAGGGTCCTGGGATCGAGTCCCGCATCAGGCTCTCTGCTCCATGGAGAGCCTGCTTCCTCCTCTCTCTCTGCCTGCTTCTCTGCCTCCTTGTGATCTCTGTCTGTCCAATAAATAAATAAAAATAAAAAGCATTGCTTTAAAAAAAATTATTTGAAAAATTATACAAAAAATTAAAAATTCCAGGGAACATTTCAGATCAAATTACCCAAATATTCTTTGTTGTTGTTGTAAAGTTAAATTGAGAGGTGCCTGGGTGACTCAGTTTGGTTGAGTGTCCCACTCATGTTTTCGGCTCATTTCATGGTCTTGAGTTTGTGGGATGTAGTCCCACATGGGGTTCTGTGCTCAGCAGGGAGTCTGGTTGAGGATTCTCTCTTTCCTCTCCCTCTGCCTTTCCTCCTGTTCATGCTCTTTCTCTCTATATATATCTTTAAATATATATATATATAATCTATAGATATATAGATACATATGTATATACATATCTATATATACATATATGTCTTTAAAAATAAGGATAAATTGAGAATTATTAAATTTCAGAAGGCTATTTTATGCAAATTAACTTTATTCTATATAATGTTCTATAAATAAATTCATCAGATCAGAACTTTACTTTTCATATAAGCATATTAAATCCTACAGAGATAAACTGAAAGAATTATAGATCATCTATTTATAGCATACTTTTGTATTGAAATTACTACAACAAGAGAAAGGCAGAAAATAAAACTTTGTGTTAGGACTCTTGGCTTCCCATTGCAAAATCTGCAGAAAGTTAAACCTAATCTTCTATTTAAACATAAACAAGGGTGCCTAGATAGCTTGGTGGGTTAAGCATCTGCCTTTGGCTCAGGTCATGGTCTCAGGGTCCTGGGATCAAGGTTGGTGTCAGGCTCCCTACTCAGCTGGGAGTCTGCTTCTCCTCCCTCTGCCCTTCTTGTGTGTACTCACACATACACATAAGCATGCACACATGCACTCTCTCTCTGAAGTAAATAAATAAAAATGTTAAAAAAAAAAAAGGCTGCACAGTAAAGGAAAAAATCAACAAGGCTAAAAGGTAGCCTACAATAAGGGAGAAGATACCTGCAAATGACATATCTGATGAAAAGTTAGTATCCAAAATCTACAAAGAACTTCTATAACTCATAATTTAATAATGGGCAGAAGAGCACTGGGTATTGTATGTAACTAATCAATCTTTGAACACTACATCAAAAACTAATGACGTACTGTATGTTCAAAAACTAATGATGTACTATATCAAAAACTAACGACATACCGTATGTTGGCTAATTGAACATAATAATAAAAATTAATTAAAAAATAAAACAAAAAAAAATGGACAGAGGAGATGAAAAGACATTTCTCCAAAGAAGACATCCAGATGGCCAACAGAAACATGAAAAGTGCTCAACATATCACTCATCATCAGAGAAATACAAATCAAAACATGAGGTATCACACCTGTCAGAATGGCTAAAATGAACAACACAAGAAACAACAGGTGTCGGTGAGGATGTAGAGAAGGGGGAAATCTTACCTTGGTATTGGCAGTGCAAAATGGTTCAGTCACTCTGGAAAATAGTATGGAGTTTCCAACAAAAGTTGAAAGTAGAACTACCTATGATCCAGCAAATGCACTACTAGGTATACCCAAAGAATACAAAAATACTAATTTGAAAGGATGCATGCACCCTAATGTTTATAGCAGATTATCCACAATAGCCAAATTGTGAAAATAGTCCAAATGTCCATCTACTGATGAATGGATAAAGAAGAAGTGATATATACACTAATGAGTACTACTTGGCCATCAAAAAGAATGCAACCTTGGCATTTGCAATGACATGGATAGAACTAGAGAGTATTATGCTTAGCTAAGTAAGTCAGGCAGAGAAAGACAAATACCATATGATTTCACTCACATTTGGAATTTAAGAAACAAAACAAATGAGCAAAGGGAAAAGAGGGAGAGAGAGGAAAATTAAAAAACAGTCTCTTAACTATAGAGAACAAACTGATGGCTACCAGAGGGGAGTTGAATAGGGGGATGGGTTAAATAGGTAATGGAGATTAAGGAGTGCGCTTGCTATGATGGGCACCAGGTGTTGTATGTAAGTGTTCAATCACTATATTTTACACCTGAGACTAATACTCCACTGTATGTTAACTAACTAGAATTTAAATAAAAACTTAAAAAAAAAACCTGATCCATTCACTCACTTTAATACAAAATGAGAAATTGTGGGTGGATTTGACCTTAGGGATGGTTGTAACACATGTGCCTACAAATTATAAATCTCTCTTTTCATTATCCTGGCCTTCTTCTGAATGTTGCCTTCAATCAAAGTTCTAAGGTTGACTTGTCTCTACACAACTTCTAAACCAGAGAAGAATCTCATCTATAAATCTAACTAGAAAAGTATCAAAGCACAACTTTAATGTCCTAGTTCATCATCTCTAGACCAATCACCACAATGTGAATGAAATACTATGATTGTTCCAAATTTGGCCAATGACCACTTATGAAATCAGAAGCTGGTTGGTAAATGTAGACAGGATCGCTTGGTTGGAGTGATCAGTTCCTCATATAATGAACATGATCCTAGCTGGCAAAAGCTATTGGTAAGTCTAAGAGTCAATATTATTCTATTATTTCTCCCTACTTCTGTCTGCCTGAGACAAAAGTGGTGAAGTGCCACAGGTAAGTACTTTCCTTATCATCTTACTTGCTGATAACAGAAATGTGAAGGTGATAAAAGTGGAGACTGTGGGAGGGTATGGTAAAGAAACAGTAAAGATAATACCTAGCAAAAATATGTACAAAACTGATGCAAGGAAGCAGCAAAGGTCTTGTAGCCATCCTCAAATAACCTTTAAGAAAAATACTGCCATAGAAGTCAGTTCACCTTTACTGATGACCCACACCATTGTGTACTATTTTGAAAAGACCTTCATGGTTGTATAGTGGCAGAAGGTTATTGAATGGGTGTAGTGGGACTGTCATTGTTGAAAGTGTTTTTCTTCAAATTTGCTATTGATGGTGAAGAATTTCAAAACTTATTATTTTGGATTTCATATAAACTGATACAACTTTATAGAAGCTGAGATACAGTTTGCACCAGCAACTTCTGTTATAAAAAGGTGCAATTCCCCATATCAAAGAGATGAGTAATAAAAACTACATGGAGTGACTCATGTAACTTTGCGGGTTACTAGCACTGGATATTTATATTTAAATCTGAAAGATTTTTTTTTAAGATTTTATTTATTTATTTGACAGACAGAGATCACAAGTAGGCAGAGAGGCAGGAAGAGAGAGAGGTGGAGGCAGGCTCGCTGCGGAGCAGAGAGCCCGATGCAGGGCTCGATCCCAAGACCCTGGGATCATGACCTGAGCTGAAGGCAGCGGCTTAACCCACTGAGCCACCCAGGCGCCCCTAAATCTGAAAGATTTAAACTTAATTTATTCATTTAAAAATTTAAAACATTTCTACTTAAACAAATAAATATTGAAATTAAGATTTTTTTTTCTCATGGGAAGCTGTTCACTTATTCTCACTAGCTTAAAACATTAAAAAAAAAAGGAAAGAGCTACAGATTCTATAAATAGATGAACAGAATGGAATAAGAGTGCAATTTTACCATCCTACATTATAGTTGGGTTTGCAGAACATTATTTCAGATGTCAGAGATATCAGAATTTCCCTTGTGTATTATCATAATGTGCATGGTTTTTAGTACCAGTTTATAAAGTATAATTGTCATAGGTGTCAGAAATTCTATATATTTATTTCTATCTAAACAAGTACATTAATAGTCTATGTTTATGAAGCAATGAATAGGAATAAAGTTGTAAAAAATAACTAATATGGGTCCAGAGGTAAGGTATAAAATTATACACATACCTGTTAAAATGTCGTGCTCATAAAAGAATCTGTAGATTACTATTCTGACTCCCCTCAGAACATTATAACTAGTATCCACCTAAAAGTTTTTAGTAGGTAAATTCATACACACACACACACACACACACACACACACACACAGAAAATTAATGTAATTTTTAAAGTAAAGCCAAATGCAGAATTTTTAACTATATTACTCTTATTGACAGTTTTGTATATATTAAGGACTTATATACCATCTCATTTAATCCTCATTTCAAAGGAGATTTCCTTTTCTTTTCCCCAGAATTCAGTTGTCTCTCTTATTTCTTAAGAACAAAGCAGTTTTCCATTGTTCATGGCTAGTATATAAAAAGAATTTATTTTAGCATTTTTTGTTGAGGTAAAATTGGTATGTAACATTATACTTCAAATGTACAATGTTATATTTTGATATTTGTACAATGTATATAAAGTGACTATCAACATAAGTCCAGTTACCATCCATTACTGTACAATTGAGCCTGTTCACCCATTTCATCCACCCATCAGCCCTCTTCCCATTTGGTAACCTCCAATCTGCTTTCTGTTATCTATGAGTTTGTTTTGTTTCGTTTATTTGTATGTGTTTTATATTTCATGTATAAGTGAAATTATCAGTATTTTTCTTTCTCCATTGACTTATTCCACTTAGCATAATACATTTAAGGTCCATTTCTATCACAAATGATAAGATTTCCTTCTTTTTTATTACTGAATACTATCCCAGTATATGTGTTATATATAGTATTCATATATAGTATTCGTGTATATAGTAAGAATATATATATATATAAATATAGTGTGGTTTTATATGTATATAGTACCTATTCATTTATAGTTATTGATGGACACTTAGATTACTTCCATAACTTAACTATTGTAAATAATGTTGCATAAACATAGGGATGCATATGTATTTTAACATTCATGTTTTATATTTTTCAAATACCCTGAAGTGGAACAGCTAGATCAATGGTAGTTCTACTTTTAATTTTTTGAGGAATCTCCAAATTATTTTTTGTAGTGGCAATGCCAATTTACATTTCTTCCAGTAGTATATAAATGTTTCTTTTTCTCCATATCCTTTCCCAAACTTAGTTTTTGTCTTTTTGATAATAAACATTTGAACAGGTGTGGGATGATAGCTCATTGTGCTTTTGATTTGCATTTCCCTGACAAAAAATGATGTTAAACATCTTTTCAAGTGCGTGGTGACCTTCTTTGCAAAAACATCTGTTCAGATCTTCTTACCATTTTTAAACTGAGTTATTTATTTTGTTGACTTGTATGAGTTCTTTATATATTTTGGATATTAACCACTTATCAGATATACAATTTTCAAATAGCTTCTTTCATTTAAAGCTTGCCTTTTCCTTTTGTTGATTGTTTCCTTCTCTGTGCAGAAGCTTGTTAGTTTGATATAGTCCCATTTGTTTACTTTTGCCTTTGTTTCCCTTGCCTTTGGAGTCAGATCCAAAAAAACATTCCTAAGATCAAGATCAAGATTTCAGCCTGTTTTCTTCTAGGAATTTTGTGGTTTCAGTTCTTACGTTTAAGCCTAATCCATTTTGAGTTAATTTTTGTGCATAGTGTTAGATAGTAGTCCAGTTTTATTCTTTTGTATCTGGCTATCCAGTTTTCCAGAACCATTTATTGAAGAGACTGTCCTTTCCCAATTGTATATTCTTGTTTTCTTTGTCACAAATTAACTGACCATATATATATGGATTTATTTCTGGGATCTCTATTATGTTCCATTGATCTATTTGTCTGTTTTTATGTCAATAGCATACTATTTTGATTACTGTAGCTTTGTAGCATAGTTTGAAATCAGAGGATATGATACCTCCAGGTTTGTTCTTCTTTCTTAAGATAGTTTTGACTATCTGGGTTCTTTTGTGGTTCCATACAAATAGTAGAATTACTTGTTCTAGTTCTGTGAAAAATACCATTGGGGTTTATCTATGTATAATGGCAGAATTTCTATTTCTTTCTATATAGGGATTGCATTGAATCTGTAGATTGCTTTGGGTATTATGCCATTTTAACAATGTTTGTTCTTCCAGTTCATGTGCATGAGATAACTTTCTACTTATTTGTGGTTTCTTCAATTTCTTTTGTCACTGTCTTATAGCTATGAGTATACAAGTTTTTTGCCTCCTTGGATAAACTTATTCTTAGGCAATTAATATTTTTTTAGATGTAATTGTATATACAAAGTTTTCTTAATTTCTCTTTTGGGTATTTCATTATTAATGTATAGAAACACAAAAGGGGTGCCGGGATGGCTCAGTCAGTTAAGTGGCTGACTCTTGATTTCAGCTCAAGACCATGATCTTAGGGTCATGAGATTGAGCCACATGTTGGGCCCTTGCTGGGCATGGGGCCTACTTAGTATTCCCTCTCTCCCTCTGTCCGTCCTCCCTATTCATGCATGCATACACATAAATAAAAAAGTAAAGAAATAAAAAACCACAACAGATTTCTGTATATTGATTTTGTGTCCCAAATCCAATTATTATTCTAACGGTTTTTTGGTGAAGTCTTTAGAGTATCTATATATAGTAACATTTCATCTCAAATAGTTTTACTTTTTTTTTTTTTAATGGATTTAGATGACTTTTGTTTCTCTTTGCTTCCTAATTGGTATGGCTGGGAATTCTAATACTGTTTTGAAAAAAAAGTGCAAGTATGGTTCCAAGATTGTTTGCATATAACATCCAGTGCTGCATGCAATACATGCCCTTTTTAATACCCATCACTGGGCTACCTCAACCCACTACCCTCCCCACCGATAAAACCCTCAGTTTGTTTCTCAGAGTTCATAGTCTTTCATTTTTGTTTTCCCCTTCATTCTCCCCCATCTTCTCCTAATATCCTCCATGCTATTGCTTATGTTCCACTACATCAAAAACTAATGACATACTGTATGGTGACTAACATAACATAATAAAGAAATAAATAAAATTTAAAAAAAAAGAAAAAAAAAAAAACCCCTGCAAATGTCGACATTCTTATCTTACCCTAATCTTAGAGGAAAACCTTTCAACATTTCCCCTTTGAGTACTATGTTAGCTGAGGGTTTGCTATATATGGCCTTTGTTATATTAATGTATGTTTTTCCTATACCCAGTTTCTTGGGAATTTTTATCATATATGGATGCTGAATTCTGTCATACGTTTTTTCTTCATCTATTGAGATAAGCATATGATTTTTCTCCTTTATTTTGTTAGTGCAGTGTATCACATTGATTTATTTATGGATATTAAAACATCTTTGTATCCTTAGAATAAATTCCACTTGATCATGATGTATAATCTTTTTCATGTATTTTTAAATTAAGTTTAGTAATGTTTTGTTCCAGATTTTTGCATCTAAATTCATCAGGGATATTGACCTGTAATTTTTTTTTTCTTCTGGTTTTGGTTTGAGGTTAATGCTAGCCTAGAAAAATTAGTACTGAAGTGTCCCCTCTTCTTCAGTTTTTTGGGAAAGCTTGAGGATAGGTGTTAAGTCATCTTGTATGTTTAGTAGAGTTCACCAGTGAAGCTGTTTGGTCTTCAGTTTTTGTTTGTTGGGAGCTTTTTGATTACCAGCTCAGTCTCCTTACTAGTGTTCAGTCTAGTCAGTTTTTACTACTTCTTCATAATTCAGTCATGGAAGATTATGTATTTCTAGAAATGTAACCATTTTTCCTAGGTCATCTAGTTTGTTGGAATATTATTGTTCTGAGAAATTTCTTATGATCCTGTGTATTTCTGTGGTATCAGTTGTAAGTTCACCTCTTTGTTTCTAATTTTATTTGAGTCCTCTTTTTTTCTTTTCTGAGTTTGGTTAGAAGTTTGTCAATTTTGTTAAATTTTTAAAGAATGAACCTTTGATTTCAGTAATCTTTGCAACTGTATTTTTAGTCTCTATTTCATTTATTTTTCACTCTGACCTTTATTATTTCCTTCCTTCTACAAACTTTGGACACTTTTACCTATTGTTGTGGTGGAATTGCACAGCTACATTTCAGGTCTTTTTCAGAAGGAATTATTCTCTGTGTAGCTATAGATTTGTTGTGTTTGTGGGAGGAGGTGAGTTCAAAATCCTTCTGTGTCATACCTTGTACACCCCCTTCAGGGGATTTGCATTTTAATCCTCAATTCTGAAAACAGGAAGTGGTAATTTGGATAGACTAAGCAATTTTCCCAATAAAAAGCAAAACCAAAACTATTTAGTACTCAGTTCTGAATCTAATTTTTTTCTAAGGGCAAAGTTGATTTTTTTTTTTTCTATTTGCCACTCTTAAATTTAATAACACATCATTTCAATAGTATAATACAATAGAAACAGTTAATGAAGTTCTGAGACAGTGTGGCAAATACACTATCCAGAGTAAAGGAGACTTAGCTTAAATTTTGCTTCTATGCCAGCAGATAAGAAGATTAGTAAGAAGTCACCAAATCTATACAGTGCAAAATTTGTTCCCTAAATAATTATCTATGTGCAATATACCCATAGGCATTTAATATATTTTTTCATTTTATTTTATTTTATTTCATTTTATTTCTTCTCAGTGTTCCAAAATTCATTGTTTATGCACCACACCCAGAGCTCCATACAATATGTGCCATCCATAATACCCATCACCAGGCTCACCCAGCATGCCACCTTCCTCCCCTCCAAAACCCTCAGTTTGTTTTTCAGAGTCCACAGAGTCTCATGGATTATCTGCCTCTCAGATTTCCCCTAACTCCATTCTCCCCTCCTTCTCCCAATGACTTCCATGTTATTCCTTATGCTCCACAAGTAAGTGAAACCGTATGATACTTAACTCTCTTTGCTTGACTTATTTCACTCAGTATAATCTCTTCCACTCCCATCCATGTTGATGAAAAAGTTGGGTATTCATTCTTTCTGATGGGGCATAATACTCTATTGTACATACGAACCATATCTTCTTTATCCATTTGTCTGCTGAAGGGCATCTTGGTTCTTTCCACAGTTTGGTGATTGTGGCCATTACTGCTATGAACATTGGGGTACAAATGGCCCTTCTTTTCAATACATCTGTATCTTTGGGGTATACCCAGTAGTGCAAAAAAGAAAAAAAAAAGTAGTCAGGGTCATAGGGAAGCTGTGTTTTTAATTTCTTAAGGAAACTCCACACTGTTTTCCAAAGTGGCTGCACCAACTTGCATTCCCACCAACAGTGTAAGAGGGTTCCCCTTTCTCCACATCCTCTCCAACACATGATGTTTACTGTCTTGTTCATTTTGGCCATGGTAACTGAAGGAAGGTGGTATCTCATTGTGGTTTTGATTTGAATCTCCCTGATGGCTAATGATGATGAACATTTTACATGTGTCTGTTAGTAATTTGTATGTATTCTTTGGAGAAGTGTCTGCTCATGTCTTCTGCCCATTTTTTGACACAATTATCTCTTTTTTTTTTTTTTTTAGATGTTATTTATTTATTTGACAGAGAGAGATCACAAGTAGACGGAGAGGCAGGCAGAGAGAGAGAGGGAAGCAGGCTTCCTGCCGAGCAGAGAGCCCGATGTGGGACTCGATCCCAGGACCCTGAGATCACGACCTGAGCCGAAGGCAGCGGCTTAACCCACTGAGCCACCCAGGCGCCCCACAATTATCTCTTTTGTGTGTGTTGAGTTTCAGGAGTTCTTTATAGATCTTGGATATCAGCCCTTTGCTTGTGGTGTCATTTGCAAATGTCTTCTCCCATTCCGTGGGTTGCCTCTTTGTTTTGTTGACTGTTTTCTTTGCTGTGCAGAAGCTTTTGATCTTGATTAAGTCCCAAAAGTTCATTTTTGCTTTTTTTTTCCTTTGCCTT
The DNA here is from genome assembly GCF_002288905.1 of Enhydra lutris kenyoni. Classification (NCBI taxonomy): domain Eukaryota; kingdom Metazoa; phylum Chordata; class Mammalia; order Carnivora; family Mustelidae; genus Enhydra; species Enhydra lutris. Next base: position 80,219,723 of record NW_019154087.1, read on the forward strand.
TGGAGACATATCTTGAAAGAAGTTGCTGTGGCTGATGTCAAAGAGGTGACAGCCTATGTTCCCCTCTAGGGTTTTGATCAATTCCTGCCTCACATTGAGGTCTTTTATTCATTTTGAGTTTATCTTTGTGTATGGTGTAAGAGAATGGTTGAGTTTCATTCTTCTACACATAGCTGTCCAATTATCCCAGCACCATTTTTTGAAGTGACTTTTTTCCACCATACATATTTTCCTGCTTTGTCGAAGATTAGTTGACCATAGAGTTGTGGATCTATATCTGGGCTCTCTATTCTGTTCTACTGGTCTATGTGTCTGTTTTTGTGCCAGTACCATGCTGTCTTGGTGATCACAGCTTTGTAGTAAAGCTTGAAATCAGAGAATGTGATGCCTCCAGCTTTGTTTTTCTTTTCAACATTTCCTTAGCAATTCAAGGTCTTTTCTGGTTCTATATAAATTTTAGGATAGTTTGTTCCAGCTCTTTGAAAAATGCCAGTGGAATTTGGATCGGGATGGCATTGAAAGTGCAGATTGCTCTAGGCAGTATAGACATTTTAACAATGTTTATTCTTCTGATCCATGAGCATGGAATGGTCTTCCATCTTTTTGTGTCTTCTTCAATTTCTTTCATGAGTGTTCTGTAATTCCTTGAGTACAGATCCTTTACCTCTTTGGTTAGGTTTATTCCCAGATTCCCATCTTAGGCTTCTTGGTGCTAGAGTAAATGGAATTGATACTCTAATTTCCCTTTCTGTGTTTTCATTGTTAGTGTGTAAGAAATTAACTGATTTCTGTACATTGACTTTGTATCCTGCCACATTACTGAATTGCTGTATGAGTTCTAGAGGTTTGGGGCAGGAATATTTTGGGTTTTCAATATAAAGTACCATGTCATCAGCAAAGAAAGAGAGTTTGACTTCTTCATTGCCAATTTGAATACCTTTTATTTATTTTTGTTGTCTGATTGCTGTTGCTAGGACTTCTAGTACTGTGTTTAATAACAGTGGTGAGAGTGGACATCCTTGTCACGTTCCTAATCTCAAATGGAAGGCTGTCAGCTTTTCCCCATTGAGAATGATATTTGTTGTGGGTTTTTCACAGATAGGTTTTTTGAAGTTGAAGTCTGTTCCCTCTATCCCTATATTTTGAAGGATTTTAATCAGGAATGGATGCTGTATCTTGTCAAATGCTTTTTCTGCATCAATTGAGAGGACCATGTGGTTCTTCTCTCTTCTCTTACTGATTTGTTCTATCACACTGATTTATTTGTGAATGTTGAACTACCGTTGTATCCCATGGATAAATCCCACCTGGTCATGGTGGATGATCTTTTTAATGTATTGTTGGATCCTATTAGCTAAGATCTTGTTGAGAATCTTGGCATCCATATTCATCAGGGATATTGGTCTGAAATTCTCCTTTTTGGTGGGATCTTTGCCTGGCTTGGGGATCAGGGTAATGCTGGCCTCATAAAAAGAGTCTGGAAGTTTCCCTTTTGTTTCTATTTTTTGAAACAGCTTCAGGAGAATAGGTATTATTTCTTCTTTGAATGTTTGATAGAATTCTCCAGGGAATCTGTTATATCCTGGGCTCTAATTTTTTTGTGAGGTTTTTGTTTTTTTGGGAGATTTTTTTGGAGGTTTTTTGGGAGGGTATTTTTGGGGGGGGCAGGTTTTTGTTCACTGCTTCACTCTCACTACTAGATACTAGTCTATTCAGGTTGTCAGTTTCCTCTTGCTTCAGTTTTGGAAGTTTATAGGTTTCCATGAATGCATCCATTTCACCTAGGTTACTTAACTTATTGGCATATAACTTGTTAATAATTTTTGATGATTCTTTCTATTTCCTTGGTGTTAGTTGTGATCTCTCTCTTTTCATAATTTTATTAATTTGGATCCTCTCTCTTTTATTTTGGATTAGTTTGAAAAATGGTTTATTGATTTTACTGATTCTTTAAAAAAAACAGCTTCTAGTTTCATTGATGCATTCTACTGTATCTCTAGTTTCTATCTCATTGATTTCTGCTCTAATCTTGATTATTTCCCTTCTTGTTTGTGGGCTTGGCTTAATTTGTTGTTTATTCTCCAGTTCTTTAAAGTGTAAAGACAGCTGGTGTATTCTGGATTTTTCAATTTTTTGGAGGGTGGCTTGGATGGCTATGTATTTCTACCTTAAGACCGCCTTTGCCATATCCCATAGATTTTGGAGCGAAGTGTCTTCATTTTCATTGGTTTCCATGAATTGTTTAAGTTCTTCTTTGATTTCTCGTTGATCCAAACATTCTTAAGCAGGGTGGTCTTTAGCTTCCAAGTGTTTGAATTCCTTACATACTTTTTCTTGTGATTGAGTTCCAGTTTCAAAACATTGTAGTCTGAGAATATGCAGAAAATGATCTCAGTCTTTTGGTATCAGTTGAGCTGATTTGTGAGCCAGTATGTGGTCTATTCTGGAGAAAGTTCCATGTGCACTTGAGAAGAATGGGTATTTTGTTGTTTTAGGGTGGAATGTTCTATCTATATCCATGAGGTCCATCTGGTCCAATGTGTTATTCAATGCTCTTGTTTTGTTATTGATTTTCTGCTTGGATGATCTGTCTATTACTAAGAGTGGTGTGTTAAGATCCCCTATGATTAATGTATTCATATCAATATGAGTCTTTATCTTGACTAACAGTTGTCTTATGTAGTTGGCTGCTCCCATATTGGGGGCATAAATATTTACAGTTGTTAGATCTTCTTGGTGGATAGGTCCTTTAAGAATGATGCAGTGTCCTTCTTTATCTCTGACTACAATCCTTAGTTTAAAATAAAATTTATCTGACACGAGAATCACTACCCTAGCTTTTTTTGAGGCCTATTGGCATGAAAGATGCTTCTCCATTCCTTCACTTTCAATCTGGATATACCCTTAGGTTCGAAATGGGTCTCTTGTAGACAACATATAGATGGGTCCTGTTATTTTATCCAATCCAATTGTTCCTTTTTATGGGAGTGTTTAGGCCATTTATGTTGAGAGTGATTATTGAAAGATGTGTTTTTATTGACATCATGTTGCCTGTGAAGTCTTGTTTCTATAGATTGTCTCTGTAAATTTCTGTTCTATGACACTCTTGGGCTCTTTCTTCTTTATGTAGAACCCCCTTAATATTGTAGTGCCAGCTTGGGTCACATGCTCTTTTAAACCTTGCCAGTCTTGGAAGCTCTTTATCTCTCCATCTGCTCTGAATGTCAGCCTTGCTGGATAAAGTATTCTTGTCTGCATGTTCTTCTCATTTAGTGCCCTAAATATGTCTTGCCAACCCTTTCTGGCTTGCTAGGTTTCTGTGGACAGGTCTGACATTATTCTGATGGACTTTCCTCTGTATGTAACGAATCTCTTCTGCCTAGCTGCTCTCAAGGGCTCTTGTCTAAAATTATGATTCATCAGTCTCACAATCAAGTGTCTCCAGGTCTTTCTAGATTCGTTAATCTTGGGGGATTATCTGCTCTGCCTTTAGGACATGAACACTGGTTCCATTCCCCAGATTGGGAAAATTTTCATAGAGAATTTGTTCAGCTATATCTTCTAGCCTTCTTTCTTTGTCCTCCCCCCCTCAGGGATCCCAATAATTCTGGCATTGGAACCTTTCATGGTGTCATTTATTTCCCTAATTCTGTTTTCATGGCTTCTAAGCTGTTTGTTTCAGGCCTCCTCCTGATCCTTTTTCTCTATCAGTTTGTCCTCTAGATCACTAATTCTATCTTCTGCTTTCAGAAGTTACCCTAGCTGTTAGAGAATTTAGATTAGATTGGATCTCATTGATAGCATTTTTAACTTCTCCCTGGGTAGCTTTCACTTCTGCCCTAATTGATTTCATGTTGTCATTTATGGTTTTCTCCAACCTAGCCATTACCTGGATAATTGTTACCCTGAACTCCCTTTCCGACATACTGTTTATGTGTATATCCAGTAGCTCTTTTGGAGAGGGCACAGTTTCTGAATTTTGCCTCTGTTGGGTGTTCCTCCTCCTAGTCATTTTGATGAGAGGTGGTTGAGGGGATGTGTAGCTGAATATATCAGCCATGATCCAGGCAAGGTGCACCACCCTCGAATGCTTCTGAGCAATCGGAAGTCACAACCAAAAAGGAAGAAAAAGAAAAAAAGAGAAAGAGAGAGAGACCAAAAAAAAAGACCCAGCCAGAATGGGCCCCAAAGGTAAGATTTATAATGTATACAAACAAAAAGACCAGCAAAAGTAAATGACAAGAAGAAAAAAAGACCCCATCTAGAATGAGCCACAGGTATAAGATTTACCTAATGCCAGGACAAAAACAAATACACAGAAATACTGACAGAGGGAGAAGATGGGGGGAGGAAGTTTATTTTGATTCTTCTTGGGTGTATCTTGATATCTTTGTTAAAAGACTCAACTTTCTAGAGATAAAGGGAGATTAAAACTGGTTTATATATAGGGGTAATATTGATTAGGGAAAGAGGATTACCTTGAAGCTTTTAATCTATATATTTAAAAAAAAATAGAAAAGGAGAAGAAAGACAGGTATGTGTATGAAAAAAATTTCAAGTTAAAAGGTCATTATGGAATATATTGTATTAAACCTCTAGTCATAATGGTAAGTAGGTTAAAAAAAATTAAACAGAACAAGAAGTGTGAGAATGAATTAAAAATAAAGGTTGTATCTATGAAATATGCAGGTTTTAGAGTAATACCAGGAGCTTAATGTTTTGTTTTCCCTTGATATTGGGGTTTTACCGTTTTATGGGGACACTGTGGTGGTTGTCCTCTTGTTCTTTTGGCTGGCTTTCTGGGGGAGGGGGTTGCTGTATTGTTTTTCAGGCAGTCTTGCTTGGGTTGAGTCCTCCTGCCCCCTATCAAAGGGCTGGGCTCTGTGGAAACCAGTTTTTCAGGCTTTTGTTCTCTGGAGGTTTTTGTTTCTATTTTTGTTTTTGTTTGTTTTTGTTTTGCCTGGCTTTTTATGGCTTTTCAAAGGTTTAGTGGAAAGCAAACTGCACCCAGACCTCTGTCATAGAAGCCTCAGTCTGCCCTACCCTGGGTGGTCCAGAAAATACAGACTCCCCCTCTGCAAACTCTGCTGAGCCATGCGACCTCCCACAGGCAGTGCACATACCCTGCCACCATCTCAGGGGTCGGCTAAATCACCCACTTGTCTCTGCACCCCTGTGCCACTAAAACTGCAAGTGATATTGGTCCAGGGAGCCTGTTTCCATGGTTGCCTTTGCCGGGACTGCTGTCTGGGGTCCAGACTTCACTGGCTCACATCTAGAGATTGCACTGAATTCCTTCAGGCCCTGGCTTGGAGAGTCCAGACCCTTGACTGGCCCTAGACAATGCTGGCTAGCTCCAGGATGGAGCCTTCTCAGGTGCCCATGGGTAGTGTGTCAGACCCCGGTCACACAGTGCACAAAAGTTCTAGAGAGCACAGGCTGGCACCATCATCAGTCTCCCTCATGCGGGGGCAGGAGTGTGCCTAGCTGAGCCATGATACAAGCCTCACAAACCTGGGGCTCTGCTGCACTTTCTCTGGCGTAGGTGGTCGCCGGCTTTGGCCATCATGTGACCATGGGTTTAGGGCCATGCCTGTGACTGCCTGATTCCACCATTTGCCCCTTATTATCCTTTGCTCTTTTTGAGTGCTTTTAACCAGACTCCAAGTTAATGCTGGTCCCCAATACAGGGCACTCTCGTATTGGTCTATTACTTTCCAATGGGTCATTTCTAGTGGCTCCTTCCCACTTCTGTTTATTCTCTGATATCAGTCTGATCATTCCCAAACAGCTTTACCTCTCCACTGGAGTCATTCACCCCCATAAAGATCCAGAAGTGTATAATCCTACATCTCAGACTGATTTCATGGGTGTTCAGAGTGTTCTGGTAGATAAATAGCTCACTTTAGGGGGCCAATTGAAATAGGGTCTCCTACTTCTCTGCCATCCTACCCCTCCTCCTAAAGTTGATGTTTTTAATCTTTTATTATAGATGCTTCTACTACTTGTAGTCTACTTATATTCGATTAATACCTAGCATGAACTATACTCATGGAATCCTCATATTCTAAAATGAATTTGACTTTGTAAGATTCAAGATGTAATTTATCTTTCTCTTTTTAAAAGTTGAAAAACCTAATACTTGGCACCAATATTTGGAAATGTTTTCATTACTATATCCCTTTCCTCATTAAATAATTTAACAAAGTTTTATTAAGTTTCAACTTTGTCCCAAGTACTGTTTTAGGGATAGTTGGTGTGACAGGAAAAATTTAAACAGACAAAAATCCATGCCCTCATGGAAATAACATTCTAGAGGACAGAGTTAAACTATAAATTAAATAAACATAAAATACCATTTTAAATGATGAACAATTCCATTAAAAAAGTAAAGTTCGAAAGAGTAATAGCATATATTAAGATTGCAATTTTAAATAGAATGGTTTGCAAAGCAGTCACTAAGAAGTGAGAAAAGATTCAAATGTCATTAAATAGGGAAACAGGTGTATACCTGGTAGAAGATAATTTCAGGTGAAAAACTGAGAGAGAGAGTGGGAGAGCACAAGACCAGGGTGAGGGACAGACAGAGAAGCAAGACTCCCCACTGAGCAGGGAGTATGTTGTGAGATTCAGTCTCAAAACTCTGGGATCATGACCCAAGCCAAAGGCAGACATTTAACTAGCCACACAGGCACCCCAGGGTGGAGGAGGTAGTAACAGAAACTTAATTTTATACATTCTGAGTTTAGGGTACTGACTAGAATTTCAGGTGGAGATATTAAATAGGAAGTTGGACATAAAATCTGGAGTTTGAGGAGGATAAGTGGGCAAGATATATAAATTTGGGATTCATCAGTTTATGAATGGCATGTAAAATCCTGAGATTGGATGGGATTCCCTAGAGTGATTGTGAATAGAGAAGGTTATGTAGCCCTCTAACATTAGGAGGTCACTCATGTGGATGAAGAGAAACTATCAGAGTAGACTGAAAAGGAATGAAAAGAAAGTATGGGTTACTGACAGCCAATTCAAGAAAATGTTTCAAGGAGAAGCAAAAGACAACCTCTATCAAGGGATGCTGCATGTGGAGAAACGTTGAGACTAGAAACTAATGAATTTAGTAAAGTAATGTCATTTTTGGCCGTGGCAAGTGGATTTTTGGTGGAGTGAGTAAATGTCTGAAAGGAGTGGATTGAAGAGAGATGACGAAGAGGGAGATTGGAGACAGAAAGCATAGACAACTTTTTCAAGAAGTTTTTCTGTGAAGGGGAACTGGAGGGGAAAGTGAGGTTAAGGAAAGGTTTCTTTTTATTTGTTTAAGGAGAAAAGAATCATTTTTTTTCCTTCTAAATTAAGAAAAATTAAAGATGCAGGAGGGACAAAGAATTACAGAATGAAGTTCCTTGAATAAATAGGAAGACATGGAAGCTGGCATACAAGTGTTAGTATTTGCCTTTACTGGGAACACAGGTGCTCTGGCCTTCAAAGAAATCCAAGAGAAGGAAAAATATGTGTGATTGGAACGTAAGTAGATGTGGTGGTAGAAACTTCCAAATTATTACCTCTGATTGTTTCAATCTTTTAGTAACTTAGAAATTGAGGTCATCAGTTGAAAGGACAGAGAATGAGGGTTTGAGGGGGTGATTCTATGTGAAATCATTATATTAAAATAATTAGAAAATGGACAGAAGAGATGGGGTAATATGATTACTTATTAGCCTTAAGGACCCACTTGAAAGTAAGAGACATGCCTTTAAGAACATAGTAGTGTGTCTTTTTTCAGTCACATTCTGCTGTGTTCTCTATTATTCTACATATTATCTCTAGATAAAAGGAAAAAGAAACTTAGTTGTTCTGTCAGAACTATTTGATACCCACTCCCAAAAGCTCCCACTATATCCACTCAGGTTATAACTTAATCACAGGTTGAATTTGAACACAAAGCCTAAGATCAGTGTGTGGTCCTGTCACTCTGCTTTCCGGAATATGTATGAATACATGATCATTTAACTCTTATTTTCAGCTCTGTAGAACATTCAGCCTCAAGTGAAAATATCAGATTTTATTTGAGGTAATCATTTAATAAATAACATTTTCATATACATGCATTTTACTTTCAAATTTAGTAACTTAGGAGAGTGTTGTTTTGTTTTGTCCCCAGCAAGAACAGTTTTTGAGGTTTCCCTAGAGTTGAAACTCTAATGATATTGTAGAAATAGTCATTTCCTAAAAAAGAAGTCAAAAACAAGCTGACAGGACTGGCAGGAACTGACATCCTATCTACAGTCATAAAATGGGAATGAATGCTATGATTTGTAAGTAACATAGTAACATTTCCCATCTACCTATTTAGGACTTGGAAATTTTAGTCAAAAAGTTCCATATCCATCACTAGGGGTAGGAAAAAAAAAAAAAAAAAAAAGCTTGCCAAAAAGTTCATTACTTAAAACCTGCATTTTGACTGAATAGGCAATTCAAAGCTCTTAAGGAAATTACTTTGAGATAAAACATCTTACTTTGGGGGGACTGAGATTTTGAGTAGAGGACCATAAAATAGAAATACTGTTATCTTTTGAAGTTCCTAAATTAAATCATTTGTGCATAAAAATATGCTCAGTATCTATTTTAACTTCAATAAGAAGTTGTAATATTTTCCCACCCCAAGATTTTATTTTTAACTGAAACTGTAGTTGGAGAATTGTGGCTATCAATTGGCCTCTAGTGGGAAAATTGCCAGTTAAATGAAATTCTTCACAATTGACCATCTGGGATTTTTCCTGATGAATTAGCTTTCTGAAATCTGTAATGTAGTTGTTTATCCCCTATTATTTTGAGGGTGAATACTAAAAAAGGGGTGCACTTCCCTCTCTTCTTAAAAGTAAGCATTGCCTTTTTCACATTTAGTCATAAATTCATAAATCTTTTTTCTTATTCATTCACACTAATTCTAAGGTCAGGAGCATGCTCAGCAACTATAATATTTCCAGAAGTTACTTGCACAGTCTAAACTGCAAGTTTAATTTTTTTTTCTTACTCTTTTTTATTCAGATGCTGAATGTTTTGACTATGTGCTGTACCCTTTGGGTCATTTCAATCCCTCTTTCATTCTTATAGCTGTATTATTATTTGGCTAAATAGCATCTCTGTCTTTATATATTTTCCTTATTTGGTTACTTACAAAGCACAAAAATTGACATGTACCTCATTAGAAAGGGGGAAAAAAAGTCCATAAAATGCTGATACAACATTGTGATACTTAACAATCATCAAGTTCTAAAGAATTTAAGTCTGTAACAATAATAGTTTTGAATTTTAAATGTTCCATAATTTACGAATGATTATTATAGGTTTAGTCTCATTCAATTTCATGTACATTTCAAGAAGTTTAGGTAAAGCTATGACAAAGAAAAGCATACAAATATTTCAACCATTGTTTAATTTGCAAGGCAAGACTTTATATGGTTAGCTTTAATTGTTAATATTCCAAGTAAAATTTGTTGTGATGAGTATGAATTCCCAAATAATTTTCATGTTGTGTTATTTTTTTTGTGAATTAACTTTTAATTAATTTTTATTTTTTTTTATTTTTTTATAAACATATAGTGTATTATTAGCCCCAGGGGTATAGGTCTGTGAATTGCCAGGTTTATACACTTCACAGCACTCACCATAGCACATACCCTCCCCAATGTCCATAAACCCACCACCCTGTCCCTACCCCCTCCTCCTGGCCACCCTCAGTTTGTTTTGTAACGTTAAGAGTCTCTTAAGATTTGTCTCCCTCCCGATCCCATCTTGTTTCATTTATTCTTTTCCTACCCCCAAACCCCCAACGTTGCATCTCTACTTCCTCATCATCATGTGTTTTTAATAAAAATAATATTATAAAACATTTTAAATAATACTATAGTATCTATTGCTTTATGATGCTTGTTTTATCAGTCAATAAATAATTATATTTTGATATTATAATTCATATCACAGAAAGTTACACTAAATGTCAGCTTTTAAGTGCTTCTAATTTCCTTTAGTAAATAAAAAAATCCATCAAAACCTAAAGATTATTCAAATATATGGGAATTGATAGAATTCTTGATAGACCAACATAATGCTACACCAGGGTGATAGCCATTTATATATATATATATATATATATATATATATATATATATATATGGCATTAGTATTTCTCCATATTTCTTTGAATTTTTTTCACATAAGATTTACATTTAGTATAAAGCTGAATGACAATTAGTTTTGTGAAAATATTGGGTATATACCTATGGAAAAAAAATTTGAAATCCAAACATAATGGAAAAAAAAAGTTTAAAATTTAAATCCCTAGATCAACTCTACATTTTCTCTCCTTCTCCTTTCTCCTTCCCCCACCCCCATTCCCTTTCTTTCTTTCTCCTACCTCCCTTCCTCCCTTTCTCTCTTCTCTTCTCTTTCTTTCTTTCTTTCTTTCTTTCTTTCTTTCTTTCTTTCTTTTTTTTTTTTTTTCTCTCTTCTTGTAACAAAATTGTCAGCATTCTCTGGCTCTCATTTCACCAATACCAGAGAAAGGAAAAGCAATTTGACCTTGCTTCAAACTGAATTTTCCAGTTTAAACTTGGTGTCTTTGGGGTTAATTTAGGCTCCCCCCCCACATTTATTTTTCCCCTCTCTTCTCAGTTGTAGCTAGATATAGGGGCAAACTATGTTATATCATGGCAGCTGGTGAGGAGCCTCTGACACATCTGCTTTCTTTTCTATTCTCATGACCATGCACTGAGAATATAGCTGATGACACAGAACTTTCTCATGCACCCTGGCATCCACTGTTTCTGCTGTTCCTTGCCATGGCCTCTGGTTATAAAGTTATTTTACTTTATTCCCAGATGTCTTCAAACTCATGAACTCTTTTGAGTAATATCTTCACCTCAAAGACATGTGGGAAAACCTTGATCTTGGCCAATTTTAATGTTGCGTGAGGGTGGAACCCTTTTTGGTTCTCTCACTGCCTGAAGATGCTATGCCATTGAGTCTACTCTAGGACTGCAGTCCAACATTCAGACTGAAAACCTTACATGGAAACCTCATGCTGGAGTTCCAGAAAGGAAGTGGGACCTTTCTATTCTCAGATTTTTTCCTAACATAACTAAATTCCTATTACAGTGTTCCTATCCCCGAGGTTCCTCACAGGTTCTGAAGGACTCAAGACTTTCCTAACTCTCATTGTGTATCCTTTAAATCTCTCTAGAACCCCTGTGTAGCCTAGGAATGGATTTAATCTTTTTTGTTTCATGGCAAACTGGAATACATTTCCTCCTACCCCTTGGTAGTTGCTATGATAAATTATAGTAATCTTTGTGCTCCAGGATTCTAATGTTGATTACTTGAAATCTACAAATTTATTCTCTATTCAGGACATCCAGATATTGAAAATTAAAATATTGGTTTCAGTACTGTCTTTTTCAGAATTGGAAACCAACATTGCATTCTGTCTTATCTGTTCCTAGTTGGAGCTGGCTGGACCTAGCTGTTCTTTTGAGGCATGACTGATTATCATTTTTTTGAAGGAAGAGCAGCCACACAAGAGGACTATACCAGAAAATATACATAATTCAGTTACATTTAGAATGAATATGTACCTTTCTTTACCTAGATATTAAAATACGATACATTTGCTGTTGATTAAAATTCATTATCAATTGCTATTTAAAACTGTGCCCACAAATTTTATAAAATCAAGACTATAGTAAAGGCACTTTTTAAAAAGTGATTTCTCCCTAATCAAATAAAGATACTGCTTTTCAGGAACCTCTATACTGTATTCCATGGTGGCTGCACCAGTTTGCATTTTCAGCAGCAGTGCATGAGTGTTCCTTTTTCTCCACATCCTTGATGAGAGAAAATTCTTAAATTTCCTCTTCAGCCAGTTACTTTAAGCAAAAACTTTTCTAGATGGCTATGTTTGGAAGAATCCTGAAAAATATTACCTGCTGTGTACTGCTAATCTGTCTCCAGCTGTGAAAAATAAACTTTCTTTGACCACACATTGTAGTGTTCATTGTGCAATTAGATTGCATCTGCTAATAGATAGCATTTCCTTCTCTCTCTAATCCTCAACTCAATAACTTTATAAATATTTAACATGCTCAAATTAGAGGCAGGAGAGTAGAAGATCATTCTAGTAATAGTTAGCTTCCAGATTTTGAAAGCAAACAAGAGGCTCTGTATGCAATAAAAAAAGAAAAAGGAAAAAAAAAAGAATCCTTGTAAGGTGGAGGTATCTCTTTTCACACTGAGTAGTTTCTCAAACTTTGTCATAATTGTTCTGCTTCTGTTTTAGGGAATATGTCTTCTATGTAGGTTTAGAATGCTTTGATTCCAAGGACTCCTCCCACTTATCTCCAGGGACACCTGAATTATTTAAGACTTTCATGTAAAGTTACAGCAACAATACATAACTTCAACCAAAAACCCAAGACTTTCTCAGTAGTTTTAGTTGTTTTACTCTGACTATTAACATATAAACATAATAAAGCTAATTTAAGCCTCCAGGGAAGTTATAAAAGCATTTGAATTCTAAACGCATTTTAACAAGCATGTTTGTTATTTGAACTTTATTATTTAAATTTCACATTTTCTTAGCCTTTGACTACAAGAGATATACTAATATTGGAAAATAAAGATATTCTTTATCACTTACTTTGAAAAGTAGTGAATTAATTCCTATTAGGGGACAAGATATTGGTTGATAAACCTCTTTATATTCTATGCTAAGAGAATATGGTTGACAGGCTGTAGTGATGATTACATGACCATTTTCATTTTTTGCCAAAAAAAAAATAAAAACTAAAATCCTTTATAGAATAATAGGTATAATTTAATCTACTTAATTTAAAAATTAATTAAAAAGCATACTAACTTGTAGGCAGATTTTATTACAGTAAAGTTCTGTGTTTTTTTAAACATACAGTTGAAACTTTACTTTCAGAAATGGTAGTAATCTATATAATTAATGCTCTACACCAGTGGTTTTCAAACTTCATACTCAGAAATATTTCGTACTCTTAAAAATCACAAAGGACCTTAAAGAGAGTTTAATGTGGCTTCTACCTAGCTACAAATTTATCATATTAAAAATTAAAACTGAGAAATTTACCAATTATTTATTGATTTATTTAAAAATGAAAATAATAAACCAATTTTATATTAACCTAAATATGTTTTATTAAGCTTTGTAAATCTCTTTAATGATCAGATTAATAAAAGCCAACAGACTTGCCATACCTGCTTCTGCATTCAGTTTGTTGTGATATCACATATCATGTAGCTTCTAGACTATTACACTGAACACTGTGAACAGATGAAATTGGAAAAGAAAAATAAAACCATGTGACTTATATTAAAAAGAGAGACTGTCATTCCTCATGAAATTTCTTCTATGACCTAACAATCCATTAAATTGGATGTTTAAATCATTTTATTCTCAAGATGGTAAAATGATCTGTCAGGAACTTCCTAAAATTTGTGATAATGCAGCTATAGTGCTTCTTCCTACATAATAAAAAACCACGTGCATATATGCATAATATACTAATACATAAATAATGTCCCCAATCGTGTTGGATAAAACAAAAATCTCTATGACTTAGAATACCTGCTTCACCTCCTCCTCCTCCAGGTTGAGCATCAGTATATGTACCTGAGGATTCGATTCATCCTCTATGCTTGCATGTTACCTCCTCCAGACTAATGGCAGCCTTCTTCCATTTACACTTGCTCAGATCTCTATGGCACTTGTCACATTTCAGTATCGATCTTCTTCTTCTCTCTCTCTCTCTTCCTCTCTCTCTCTTTCTGTCTTTCTCTGTGTCTATGTGTGTCTTCTTTGCCTATCAAAGGCTGGTGTCATTAATATGAAGCTATACAATTTATTGAATGAATAGGATTCTGGTTTTTTACTATTTTATCAAGTCCAGTTGACTTCTGTACTGGACGCATATTAGAAGAATTTGATTTTTTTTTCACTTTTCTTTATGCTACCTTTGTTTCCCATTACCATCTCTTTTACTTCCAACTTTCTATCAAAATAGAATATAATAGAATATACTCTTTCTGACTTTAGCAACATAGAATATAATGCATATGCCCTGGGAGCAGATATATTATTGACCTGTCATTAAACTGTAAATAAAAGTAGAACTTAACAATGGTTATAGAGGCCATTGGAAAAAGTGAAATGGCTCTAATTAGAGAATAATGTTGAGACGGAAATTACTTTTTGTGCATTCTAGTTAACAAATACAGATGTTGGAATTTTCTGGTAGCGACCTGCAGGATACAGAATTAGAGGTACATTAGACAGTGATTCAGAAAATGTAACTGACTCTAGGTTAGTAAAATATTAATGAAGAAATTGTTTGGCTTTGCAGTCACCCATTTATATTTTCTTGGCTATACTTTGTAGTCATGCTCTTAGAGGAGAACTGTAACACTCCCAAACTAACAACTAATTATTGAGTTGAGTTGGAATGTTTTAAAAAATCCAAATAGAGTATAATTTTGATTACTGAAAATCTGTGATATTTTAAAATGTTTATATTTATGTGTAATACTACAAAAAAGCACAAGTTTGTGCTTTAAGCTGCTTATATTTGCATTTTATTGTTGATAATACTGATAATTATAAGACTTTGTTTTAAAATATATTTTTTTGAATTTTGATATTGTTTATGTTTCCATCTAAGCAGTTCATATTGGAACAAAGAGAATCTTTAACAATTAACTGGCTATGGAGAAGTATATCCATTTTTTTCCTTGCTTTTTTCATTTGACAATGTTTGAGTATGCACATGAGTGTGTATATATGCCTGTGAGTATGAGAAAGAGACCATCTAAAAAATCATTCTTCCTTTCCATTTATTTTGGGACGTCTTATCACCACAAATTAGAGCTGAATCAAAAAGATAATGTCTAAAATAATCTAGATGAACTTAAAATAAAAATACAGCTTAGAGGGGAGGAGTCAAGATGATGGAGAAGTAGCAGGCTGAGACTACTTCAGGTAGCAGGAGATCAGCTAGATATCTTATCTAAAGATTGCAAACACCTACAAATCCAACAGGAGACCGAAGAGAAGAAGAACAGCAATTCTAGAAACAGAAAATCAACCACTTTCTGAAAGATAGACTGGCAGAGAAGTGAATCCAAAGCGATGGGAAGATAGACCACGGGGGGAGGGGCCGGCTTCCGGCAAGCGGCGGAGCAACGGAGCACAAATCAGGACTTTTAAAAGTCTGTTCCATGGAGGGACATCACTCCAGAGGCTTAACCGGGGTGAAGCCCACGCAGGGTCAGCGTGGCCTCAGGTCCCACAGGGTCACAGAAGGATCGGGGGTGTCTGAGTGTCACAGAGTTTACAGGTATTAGAATGGGGAAGCTGGCTACAGAGACAGAGCCGAGGAGTAAGCTCTCAGCTCGGGGTTACCTTGAATGGGTCGCAGGCTCGGTCAGCTCGGAGTGTGGCCAGAGGCCAGGGTGACGGGAGTAATTGGGCACTGTTCTCTGAGGGTGCACTGAGGAGTGCGGTCCCGGGCTCTCAGATCCTCCAGGCTGGAGACTGGGAGACTGCCATCTTCATTCCCATCTTCCGGAACTCTACGGGAAGTGCTCAGGGAACAAAAGCTCCGGAAAGCAAACCCGAGCGGATTACTCAGCCCAGCCCCTAGTAAGGGTGGTGCAATTCCGCCTGGGGTAAAGTCACTTGAGAATCACTAAAACAGGCCCCTCCCCCAGAAGATCAATAAGAAATACAGCCAGGACCAAGTTCACCTACCAAAGAGTGCAGTTTCAATACCAAAGAGAGCAGTGGATTTCCAGAGGAGGAGAAAGCAAAGCATGGAACTTATGGCTTTCTCCCCATGATTCTTTAGCCTTGCAGTTAATTTAATTTTTTTTTCTTTTTCAATTTTTTTTTCTCTTCTTCTGCTAAAATTTTTTTTAACTTTTACCCTTTTCTTTTTTAACATTTTTTAATTAGTTTATCTAATATATATATATATATTTTCTTTTTTATATTTTTTCTTTATTCATTTTCTTTTTTTATATTGTTTCTTTCTTTTCTTTCTTTCTTTTTTTTTTTTTTTTTTCTTTCTGAACCTCTTTTTATCCCCTTTCTCCCCCCTCACATTTGGGATCTCTTCTGATTTGGTTAAAGCATATTTTCATGGGGTTGTTGCCACCATTTTAGTATTTTACTTGCTCCTTCATATACTCTTATCTGGACAAAATGACAAGGCAGAAAAATTCACCAAAAAAAAAAAAGAACAAGAGGCAGTACCAAAGGCTAGGGAACTAATCAATACAGACATTGGTAATATGTGAGATCTAGAGTTCAGAATGACGATTGTCAAGGTTCTAGACGGGCTCGAAAAAGGCATGGAAGATATTAGAGAAATCCTCTCGGGAGATATAAAAGCCCTTTCTGGATAAATAAAAGAACTAAAATCTAACCAAGTTGAAATCAAAAAAGCTATTAATGAGGTAGAATCAAAAATGGGGGCTCTCAGTACTAGGATAAATGAGGCAGAAGAAAGAATTAGAGATATAGAAGACCAAATGACAGAGAATAAAGAAGCTGAGCAAAAGAGGGACAAACAGCTACTGGACCACGAGGGGAGATTTCGAGAGATAAGTGACACCATAAGACGAAACAACATTAGAATAATTGGGATTCCAGAAGAAGAAGAAAGAGAGAGGGGTGCAGAAGGTATATTGGAGAGAATTATTGTAGAGAATTTCCCCAATATGGAAAAGGGAACAAGCATCAAAATCCAGGAGGTTCAGAGAACCCCCCTCAAAATCAATAAGAATAGGTCCACACCCCATTACTTAATAGTAAAATTTACAAGTCTTAGTGACAAAGAGAAAATCCTGAAAGCAGCCCGGGAAAAGAAGTCTGTAACATACAATGGTAAAAATATTTGATTGGCAGCAGACTTATCCACAGAGACCTGGCAGGCCAGAAAGAACTGGCATGATCTATTCAGTGCAGTAAACGAGAAAAACATGCAGCCAAGAATACTATATCCAGCTAGGCTATCATTGAAAATAGAAGAAGAGATTAAAAGCTTCCAGGACAAACAAAAACTGAAAGAATTTACAAACACCAAACCAGCTCTACAGGAAATATTGAAAGGGGTCCTCTAAGCAAAGAGAGACCCTAAAAGTAGTAGATCAGAAAGGAACAGAGACAATATACAATAACAGTCACCTTACAGGCAATACAATGGCACTAAATTCATATCTCTCAATAGTTACCCTGAATGTTAATGGGCTAAATGCCCCAATCAAAAGACACAGGGTATCAGAATGGATAAAAAACCAAAACCCATCTATATGTTGCCTACAAGAAACTCATTTTAAACCTGAAGACACCTCCAGATTTAAAGTGAGGGGGTGGAAAAGAATTTACCATGCTAATGGACATCAGAAGAAAGCAGGAGTGGCAATCCTTATATCAGATCAATTAGATTTTAAGCCAAAGACTATAATAAGAGATGAGGAAGGACACTATATCATACTCAAAGGATCTGTCCACCAAGAAGATCTAACAATTTTAAATATCTATGCCCCTAACGTGGGAGCAGCCAACTCTATAAACCAGTTAATAATAAAATCAAAGAAACACATCAACAATAATACAGTAATAGTAGGGGACTTCAACACTCCCCTCACTGAAATGGACAGATCATCCAAGCAAAAGATCAACAAGGAAATCAAGGCCTTAAATGACACACTGGACCAGATGGACATCACAGATATATTCAGAACATTTCATCCCAAAGCAACAGAATACACATTCTTCTCTAGTGCACATGGAACATTCTCCAGAATAGACCACATCCTGGGTCCTAATTCAGGTCTCAGCCGGTGTAAAAAGATTGGGATCATCCCCTGCATATTTTCAGACCACAATGCTCTGAAGCTAGAACTCAATCACAAGAGGAAATTTGGAAAGAACCCAAATACATGGAGACTAAATAACATCCTTCTAAAGAATGAATGGGTCAACCAGGAAATTAAAGAAAATTTTAAAAAAAATTCATGGAAATAAATGATAATGAAAAGACAACGGTTCAAAATCTGTGGGACACGACAAAGGCAGTCCTGAGAGGAAAATATATAGCGGTACAAGCCTTTCTCAAGAAACAAGAAAGGTCTCAGGTACACAACCTAACCCTACACCTAAAGGAGCTGGAGAAAGAACAAGAAAGAAACCCTAAACCCAGCAGGAGAAGAGAAATCATAAAGATCAGAGCAGAAATCAATGAAATAGAAACCAAAAATAACAATAGAACAAAACAACGAAACTAGGAGTTTGTTCTTTGAAAGAATTAATAAGATTGATAAACCCCTGGCCAGACTTATCAAAAAGAAAAGAGAAAGGACCCAAATTCATTCATGTCATGAGTGAAAGAGGAGAGATCACAACTAACACCAAAGAAATACAGCCAATTATAAGGACATTCTATGAGCAACTCTACGCCAACAAATTTGACAATCTGGAAGAAATGGATGCATTCCTAGAGACATATAAACTACCACAACTGAACCAGGAAGAAATAGAAAGCCTGAAGAGACCCATAACCAGTAAGGAGATTGAAACAGTCATCAAAAATCTCCAAACAAACAAAAGCCCAGGGGCAGACGGCTTCCCGGGGGAATTCTACCAAACATTTATAGAAGAACTAATTCCTATTCTCCTGAAACTGTTCCAAAAAATAGAAATGGAAGGAAAACTTCCAAACTCATTTTATGAGGCCAGCATCACCTTGATCCCAAAACCAGACAAGGATCCCATCAAAAAAGAGAACTACAGACCCATATCCTTGATGAACACAGATGCAAAAATTCTCACCAAAATACTAGCCAATAGGATTCAACAGTACATTAAAAGGATTATTCACCACGACCAAGTGGGATTTATTCCAGGGATGCAAGGTTGGTTCAACAACTGCAAATCTATCAATGTGATACAACACATTAATAAAAGAAAGAACAAGAACCATAGGATACTCTCAATAGATGCTGAAAAGCATTGGACAAAGTACAGCATTCCTTCCTGATCAAAACTCCTCAAAGTGTAGGGATAGAGGGCACATACCTCAATATTATCAAAGCCATCTATGACAAACCCACCGCAAATATCATTCTCAATGGAGAAAAACTGAAAGCTTTTCCGCTAAGGTCAGGAACACGGCAGGGATGTCCGTTATCACCACTGCTATTCAACATAGTACTAGAAGTCCTAGCCTCGGCAATCAGACAACAAAAGGAAATTAAAGGCATCCAAATAGGCAAAGAAGAAGTCAAACTATCACTCTTTGCAGATGATAGGATACTATATGTGGAAGACCCAAAAGACTCCACTCCAAAACTGCTAGAACTTGTACAGGAATTCAGTAAAGTGTCAGGATATAAAATCAATGCCCAGAAATCAGTTGCATTTCTCTACACCAACAACAAAACAGAAGAGAGAGAAATTAAGGAGTCAATCCCATTTACAATTGCACCCAAAACTATAAGATACCTAGGAATAAACCTAACCAAAGAGGCTAAGAATCTGTACACCAAAAACTATAAAGTACTCATGAAAGAATTTGAGGAAGACACAAAGAAATGGAAAAATGTTCCATGCTCCTGGATTGGAAGAACAAATATTGTGAAAATGTCTATGCTACCTAAAGCAATCTACACATTTAATGCAATTCCTATCAAAGTACCATCCATTTTTTTCGAAGAAATGGAACAAATAATCCTAAAATTTATATGGAACCAGAAAAGACCTCGAATAGCCAAAGGAATATTGAAAAAGAAAGCCAAAGTTGGTGGCATCACAATCCCGGACTTCAAGCTCTATTACAAAGCTGTCATCATCAAGACAGCATGGTACTGGCACAAAAACAGACACATAGATCAATGGAACAGAATAGAGAGCCCAGAAATAGACCGTCAACTCTATGGTCAACTAATCTTTGACAAAGCAGGAAAGAATATCCAATGGAAAAAAGACAGCCTCCTCAACAAATGGTGTTGGGAAAATTGGACAGCCACATGCAGAAAAATGAAATTGGATCATTTCCTTACAGCACACATGAAAATAGACTCAAAATGGATGAAAGACCTCAATGTGAGAAAGGAATCCATCAAAATCCTTGAGGAGAACACAGGCAGCAACCTCTTCGACCTCAGCCGCAGCAACATCTTCCTAGGAACATCTCCAAAGGCAAGGGAAGCGAGGGCAAAAATGAACTATTGGGATTTCATCAAGATCAAAAGCTTTTGCACAGCAAAGGAAACAGTTAACAAAACCAAAAGACAACTGACAGAATGGGAGAAGATATTTGCAAACGACATATCAGATAAAGGGCTAGTGTCCAAAGTCTATAAAGAACTTAGCAAACTCAACACCCAAAGAACAAAGAATCCAATCAAGAAATGGGCAGAAGACATGAACAGACATTTCTGCAAAGAAGACATCCAGATGGCCAACAGACGCATGAAAAAGTGCTCCATATCACTCGGCATCAGGGAAATACAAATCAAAACGACAATGAGATATCACCTCACACCAGTCAGAATGGCTAAAATTAACAAGTCAGGAAATGACAGGTGCTGGCGAGGATGCGGAGAAAGGGGAACCCTCCTACACTGTTGGTGGGGGGTGCAAGCTGGTACAACCACTCTGGAAAACAGCATGGAGGTTCCTCAAAGTGTTGAAAATAGAACTACCCCATGACCCAGCAATTGCACTACTGGGTATTTACCCTAAAGTTACAAACGTAGTGATCTGAAGGGGCACGTGCACCCGAATGTTTATAGCAGCAATGTCTACAATAGCCAAACTATGGAAAGAACCTAGATGTCCATCAACAGATGGATGGATAAAGAAGAGTGGTATACATACACAATGGAATACTATGCAACCATCAAAAGAAATGAAATCTTGCCATTTGCAAAGACGTGGATGGAACTAGAGGGTATCATGCTTAGCGAAATATGTCAATGGGAGAAAGACAACTATCATATGATCTCCCTGATATGAGGGAGAGGAGATGTAAAATGGGGGTTAATTGGGGAGAAGAGTAAATGAAACAAGATTGGGAGGTAGACAAACCATAAGTGACTCTTAATCTCACAAAACAAACTGAAGGTTGGTGGGGGGAGGGAGCTTGGGAGAGGGGGGGTGGGGCTGTGGACACTGGGGAGGGTATGTGCTATGGTGAGTGCTGTGAAGTGTGTAAACCTGGCGATTCACAGATGTACCCTTGGGGATAAAAATATATGTTTATAAAAAATAAAAAAAAATTAAAAAAAAGTACAGCTTAGATTTTTAAAATTAGCGGCATAGTTATCTTATTAAGCAGCTATCTCTAATATTGTAAATAATGGAAAAGTCACCTTGTTTTTCTCATTCCTCTTAAAAATTATTAATAAGCTTAATAAAGCTACAGTGGAGAGGTAACAGAAGAAAAAGCAAAATAATTATAATCCCTCTATTTTCACCTAGAAAACCAAGAAACTTAACAAGAGACATATAATTTTAAGACCCTCTACAAAAATGTCCATTCTTATAGAAAAATGTCAGATGCTAGCTTTATTACTGTCATCATATATTACATGTCTTATGAATGAATTCTTATTAATGATTGCTTTTAGGGAAGTGTTTAGGTGTGTTCTTCTGTGGAGTCATAATTCAGTCAACTCTGATCTCCCTTTTTGAGCTTTTTTCATTCCAAATATGCCATCTCTGGCATTCACACTTTCAAGATGTTATTGGGATTCTGCAATTTTAAAATACTTTTATAATTTCACTCACTCTAGTAGTCAAGCCTTTAAGACAAAAACCAGGAAACATTCCAGGCATGATAAATACCAAGGTATTTAATGCAGGTGAATAAGTGCTTAGAAAATGGTTGGAAATGCTGGGAGAAGTGAAAGTCAAGGGAAGATTGCCAGCATGGCTCATTTAAAGGATACAGAAGTCAGCTGTTACCTAGAGGCAGCCTATAGCCGTCTATAGTTCCTGTGGGCATCTGAATGAGGGTGAAAAGCACACGCAGAAATACCAATTCTAGCAGTTGTAACTGCTTCTAAACAATTTCATAACATTACTTGCTAGCCAAAAGTACAGCAGGAAATATCTGGTTGCAAAACTGAAAGTTCAGGGTGTCTCAGTTGCTTAAGCATCTGCCTTTAGCTCATGTCACGATCTCAGGATCCTAGGGTGGAGTTCATGTTTGTTTGTGCTTCCTGCTCAACAGGGAGTCTGCTTCTCCCTCTCTCTCTGCCCCTCCCCACTGATCTTGCATGCATGCTCTCTCTCTCAAATAAATAAGCAAAAATTTTAAAAACAAACCAAACAAAACTCCTCTAAGAGTTCATCAATTGAACCTAACTAGCATTCTAGAATACTAGGTATAAAGAAACCTAGAATATGTGATTCTGAGTTTCCCATTCTAAGTTTTATAGAAGAGGACATAGAAGAGGTTGGAAACTGATGTAAAATATTAATCATCATATCCAACACTCAGGGACTATTTATTTTTCTACATGTGTCTATTCATTTAACTCATATCTTTCTGAACTTAGTTCAAGATGTTTGGATAGTTTGAATTTGTTTAGGGATGTTTTATGCACCATTACTCTTAAGAACTTCTATGCTGAATGTGGGAACTATAACTTTGCTATCAAATATCATATATTTTATGTCTTCCAGCTAAGTGAAAGGAATGTCTTAAGCTGCTCAAGTGGGAAAATATAGGGCTATAAGAATTTAAACATAAGTACATTCATTTATTGTATAAAGTGGAAATGTTTTTTGGCTGGTAACTTGAGGTTTAAAAAATATAATTTTCAAATTGATAATATTAGATAAGCAAGCCAAAAAAGCAAAAGATGAAGGAAATTGAAAAGAATATTATGCACATTCTGTTTATCAGATTCATGTATTTCAAATTTAATTTTATGCTATTTTATCATTAGTTTGAAGGTCTGACTGAGTTTTTAAAAATAATGTGACAGAAGATTGACTGTATCTAACTCACTAGTGTAAATATGACTAAGATAGTAGAATATAATGGATATGAGAAATGCTGAATATTGTACATGTATTTTTATACTATGGCTAAATAGGATATAGATTTTTCTAGTTGTTGAGCCAAATGATGGAAATGTTTTAACCTGTTATTTCACTGTATCCAAACTGCTTAAAATGTTTTCCATTTTTTAGGTTTTACTATAAAAGTGTGTTATGAATAAGACTAATATAATTCATGTTTTATATTAAATGAAATTTGCAGAGCATTTTGAGACACATTTCCTAATTTGACAATCATAAATGCCCTGTGAAATAGGTATACAGCAATTATTTGCTTGTTTTACTGTAGGACCCAGAGAAGCTTTGAGACTTCCCTAAGCTCACACTTGAATGAGGGATAAATCTGGGTCTAAAATTTAGATCTGCTGAATTGCTGTTGCAGTGTTTATAAAACTATCATGAATTTAGTAAGATACTGCCTTTCTGGAATGCATACTTAATAAATATTATGTAATTGTAAATGCTTAATGTATTTGATGAATTACATTGGTTCTAACTTCCAGTATAATTTTAATAGACTCTTTATTATAAATCAAACACCTAGATTAGATAGTTGGGATTGATTTGATTTAACACATGTTCTAGATATTATCTATTAAGTCTTTCATCAAAACAGTGAGTTGTATGATGTATATGTGCATATGTCTTATGTGTAATGTAAGAACTATGTATGTATGTATAAATATCAGATTACCTATATACTAAACCCATACATACTTATACTGTAGTATGACATATCTATGTCTCATACTACACACATAGACACACATATTCCTTAGTCATAGGGCCTACAAAATGCTTCCCCTGAGGAAAAAAAAAAGTTTGAGTTGATATCTGAGAGAAGAGTAGAAGTTGCATAGGAGGGATAGTGGATTTGGGGAGAGGTATCCATCTCATAGGCTTGCGTTAAAAGAGAATAGGTAAGAACAGAAGTGGAAAACTTAATAAATGAAAGGACAATTTTTGTAGTAAATAATAGATCTCCTACTATTTTTCTTTGTGCCTTTGTGGTGGCAGGAAGTAAGAAGGCTGTTGAATGAGTTAGACCAAGATTAGGAGATATGTTAAAGGACTGAAAGACTACAGACAAAGACATGTATCAAGAAAAAATTGGGATGCAAGAAGAGGCTAAAACTGCAGTATCTTTTCATGTCATTGGGTGGGAAAGGAGATGAACTGTGGCATAAGACCAGATTTTGTTATTTTGTTGGTGTTGTGCCCTACTTTGGCCTTTTTGTCACTTACATCTTCATGTAGCATTCTGTATAGCAATCTATGCATTATGTGTACTACATAAATGAAAAATAATACTTTAAAAAGAAGTATTTTGTGTATGTTCTTTCAACAGCCTTTGCTGAAAAGAGAAAGAAAGAGGGGGTATATTCTATTCATATAATTTCTAAATTTTTCTCTAATTCTTCTTATATTATCCAGAGGTAAGAAGTGATTAAATTTTACTGATCATTTTTTTAACCAGATTCTTTAAAAAATATCAAGTATCCCAAATTGATCCTCTGAATATGTACGTTATTCTTTTTCTTTTTTCCTTTTCATGACTGGTCTTATGTTAAGAGCTGAATCATTCGTGATCCTTACATTTCACCTGCATCTATAATGTCTGTCTTCAACTTAGTAGATCCTGAATTACCAAAATGATATGTGTGAGTTGTATATTATTTTTTATTATTCACTTTCCAGGTTTATCAAGATATAATTGCCATATAACATGGTATAAGTTTAAGGTGTACAATGTATTTTTTTAAAGATTTTATTTATTTATTTGACAGACAGAGATCACAAGTAGGCAGAGAGGCAGGCAGAGAGAAAGGGGGGAAGCGGCTTCCTGCTGAGCAGAGAGCCCAATGCAGTGCTGGATCCCAGGATCCTGAGATCATGACCTGAGCTAAAGGCAGAGTCTTAATTCACTGAGCCACCCAGGTGCCCCAAGGTGTACAATGTATTGATTTAATACACTTATATATTATGAAATGATATTGTCTTAGCATTAGCTAACACCTCTATCACCTAATGTAATTACCCTGTTTTTTTGTTTTTTTTTTTTTTTGTGGTGAGAACATTTAAGATCTACTCTCCTAGCAACTTTCAAGTATATAATACAGTATTTTTAACTGTAGTCACCATTCCCAAAATGTATTAATCTTATATCCAAAAAATGGTACACTTTGACCAACATTTCACTTTTTTTGTTCTTAAATAGCAAGTGTTTATAATAAAATAGATAATTCATATATTACTTTAAAATGATCATATGAGAATATATGTCATAAAGCCTTTGCAACTGTAAAACTCCACAATGTTCCTGGAATTTAAATGTGCTTTGAACATGCCACTCATTTTAAACATACCTAATCTCTATTTGTCATTCTCTTACTATTTATTTGGTTATTTGCCCTGTATTTGAATAGATTATTATTTAATATGTTATTATGAATTATTTTTCAGTTTTCTTCTATTTTTAATCTTTTACTGGTGGGTTTTGGAGACAATAACCACTGTGTATTTTACATGTTTATTGCAGTTTGACATGCACTATCTGAGGATAATTATTATAATAATCAAGTTAGGGACACCTGGGTGGCTCAGTCAGTTAAGTGTCTGACTCTTGATTTCTGGTTAGGTCATGATCTCAGGGTCATGAGATTGAGTGCTATGAAGGTCTCCATGCTGAGTGTGGAGCTCACTTAGGATTCTTTCTTCCTCTCCCTATTTCTCCCCCACCCCCATTTGGTTCTCTCTCTCAAAAATAAACAAACAAAAAACAAAAAAAACCCACATTTTTTGTTTTATTTTATTTTTTCAGTGTTTCAAGTTTCATTCTTTATGCACCAAACCCAGTGTTCCATGCAATACATGCCCTCCTTAATACCAAACACCTGGCTCACCCATTCTCCCACTCCCCTCCCTTCCAAAACCCTCAGTTTGTTTCTCAGAGTCCATAGTCTCTCATGGTTCATCTTCCCCTCTGATTTCCCTCAATTCACTTTTCCTTTCCCTCTCCTAATGTCCTCCATGTTATTCCTTATGCTCCACAAGTAAGTGAAACCACTTGATAATTTATTTTCTCTGCTTGACTTATTTCACTCAGCATAATCTCCTCCAGACCCTTCCATGTTGATACAAAAGTTGGATATTCATCCTTTCTGATGTAGGTGTAATATTCCATTGTATATATGAACCATATCTTCTTTATCCATTTGTCTGTTGAAGGGCACCTTAGCTCTTTCCACAGTTTGACTATTGTGGCCATTGCTGCTATGAACATTGGGGTACAGATGGCTCTTCTTTTCACTGCACCTGTATCTTTGGGGTAAACAAACAGTAGTGCAATTGCAGGGTCATAGGGAAGCTGTATTTTTAATTTCATTAAGAAATTCCTTTGAATCCACACTGTTTGCCAAAGTGGCTGCACCAACTTGCATTCCCACCAACAGTGTAGGAGGGTTCCTCTTTCTCCACATCCTCTCCAACACTTGTTTCTTGTCTTGTTATTTTGGCCATTCTAACTGGTGTAAGGTGTTATCTCAATGTGCCTTTGATTTGAATCTCCCTGATGGCTAATGATGATGAGCATTTTTTTCATGTGTCTGTTAGCCATTTGTATGTCTTCTTTGAAGAAGTATGTGTTCATATCTTTGCCCATTTTTTTAAAGATTTTATTTATTTATTTGACAGACAGCACAAGCAGGCAGAGAGGCAGGCAGAGAGAGAGGAGGAAGAAGGCTCCCCGCTAAGCAGAGAGCCTGATGCGGGGCTCAATCCCAGGATCCCGGGACCATGACCTGAGCTGAAGGCAGAGGCTTTAAACCGCTGAGCCACCCAGGCACCCCTCTTCACCCATTTTTTTTTAAAGATTTTATTTATTCATTTGACGGAGAGAGATCACAAATAGGCAGAGAGGCAGGCAGAGAGAGAGGAGGAAGCAGGCTCCTGGCCAAGCAGAGAACCGGATGCGGGGCTTGATCCCAGGACCTGGGACCATGACCTGAGCTGAAGGCAAAGGCTTTAACCCACTGAGCTACCAGGTGCCCCTCCTGCCCATTTTTTGATGTGATTATCTGTTCTTTGGGTGTTGAGTTTGAGGAGTTCTTTATAGATCTTGGATATCGGCCCCTTGTCTGTAGTGTTATTTGTGAATATTTTCTTCCATTCTGTGGGTTGCCTTCTTGTTTTGTTGACTGCTTCCTTTGCTGTGCAGAAGCTTTTTATCCTGATAAAATCTCAAAAGTCCATTTTCGCTTTTGTTTCCTTTGCCTTTGGAGACATCTTGAAATAAGTTGCTGTGGCCAGTGCTGAAGAGGTTACTGCCTATGTTCTCTTGTAGGATTTTGATAGATTCCTGCCTCACATTGAGGTCTTTTACCCATTTTGAGTTTATCTTTGTGTATGGTGTAAGAGAATGGTTGAGTTTTGTTCTTCTAGACATAGCTCTCCAAATTTCCCAACATTCATCATTTATTGAAGAGACTGTCTTTTTTCCACCGTATATTTTTTCCTGCTTTGTTGAAGATTATTTGACCATAGAGTTGCAAGTCCAATCTGGACTCCTCTCTGTTCCACTGGTCTATGTGTCTGTTTTTGTGCTGGTATCATGCTCTCTTGGTGATCACAGATTTGTAGTAAATATTGAAATCAGGCAATGTGATGACCCCAGTTTTGTTTTTCTTTTTCAACATTTCCTTAGCAATTCAGGGTCTCTTCTGGTTCCATACAAATTTTAGGATTATTTGTTCTAGCACTTTGAAAAATGCTGGTGGAATTTTGACTGGAATGGCATGGAAACTATAGATGGCTCTAGGCAGTATAGACATTTTAACAATGTTTATTCTTCCAATCCATGAGCATGGAATGGTCTTCGATCTTTTTGTGTCTTCTTCGATTTCTTTCATGAGTGTGTTCTGTAGTTCCTTGAGTATAGATCCTTTACTCTTTGCTTAGGTTTATTCCCAGGTATTTTATGGTTCTTGGTGTTATAGTAAATGGAATTAATTCTCTAATTTCCATTTCTATACTTTCATTGTTAGTATAGAAGAAAGCAACTGATTTCTGTATATTGATTTTGTATCCTGCCACATTACAGAATTGTTGTATGAATTCTAGTAGCTTGGGGGTGGAGTCTTTGGGTTTTCCATATAAAGTATCATGTCATCTGCAAAGAGAGAGAGTTTAACTTTTTCATTGCCAATTTGAATACTTTTTATTTCTTTTTATTGTCTGATTGCTGTTGCTAGGACTTCTAGTACTATGTTGATTAACAGTGACAAGAGTTGACATCCTTGTCATGTTCCTGATCTCAAAGGGAAGGCTGTCCACTTCTCCCCATTGAGAATGATATTTGCTGTGGGTTTTTCAAAGATAGATTTTATGAAGTTGAGGAGTGTTCCCTCTATCCCTATACTTTGAATCATTTTAATCAGGAACAGATGCTGTACCTTGTCAAATGCTTTTTCTGCATGCGTTGAAAGGACCATGTGGTTCTTCTCTCTTCTCTTACTGATTTGTTCTATCACATTGATTGATTTTTGAATGCTGAACCACTGTTGCATCTCATGGATAAATCCCACCTGGTTATGGTGGATGATCTTTTTAATGTACTGTTGGATCCTATTAGCTAGGATCTAGTTGAGAATCTTGGCATCCATATTCATCAGGGATATTGGTCTGAAATTCTCCTTTTTGGTGGGGTCTTTGCCTGGTTTGGGGATCAGGGTAATGCTGGCTTCATGGAAAGAGTCCGGAGGTCTTCCTTCTGTTTCTGTTCTTTGAAACAGCTTCAGGAGAATAGGTATTATTTCCTCTTTCAATATTTGGTAGAATTCCTGGGAATCCATCAGGTCCTGGGGTCTGGTCTTTGGGAGGTTTTTGAACACTGCTTCACTCTCGTTACTAGATATTGGTCTATTCAGGTTGTCAGTTTCTTCCTGTTTCAATCTTGGAAGTTTATAGGTTTCCAGGAATGCATCCATCTCTTCTAGGTTGCTTAACTTATTGGAATATACTGTTGATAATAGTTTATGATGATTGTTTCTATTTCCTTGGTTTTGTGATCTCTCACCCTTCATTCAAAATTTTATTAATTTGGGTCTTCTCTCTTTTCTTTTGGATTAGTTTGGCCAGTGGTTTATCAATCTTATTAATTCTTTCAGAGAATCAGATTTTAGCTTCATTGATGTGTTCTACTGTATATCTAGGTTATAACTCATTGATCTCTGCTCTAATTTTGGTTATTTCCCTTCTTGTGCGTGGGGTTGGCTTAATTGTTGCTTTTCCAGTTTTTCAAGGTGTAAAGAGAATTGGTATATTTGGAATTTTTCAATTTTTTTGAGTGAAGCTTAGATGGCTATGCATTTCCCCCTTAGGACCACCTTTGCCATATCCCACAGGTTTTGGACTGATGTGTCTTCATGTTCATTTGTTTCCATTAAATGTTCAAGTTCTTCTTTGATTTCCTGGTTGATCCAAACATTCTTGAGCAGGATGGTCTTAAGCTTCCAAGTGTTTGAATTCTTTCCAAACTTTTTTTGTGTTTGAGTTCCAGTTTGAAACACTGTGGTCTGAACATATGCAGGGAATAAACTCAGACTTTTGGTATTGGTTAAGCCCTGATTTGTGACCTAGTATGTGGTCCATTCTAGAAAAAGTTCCATGTGTGCTTGAGAAGAATGAATATTCTGTTGTTTTAGGATGGAATGTTCTGTATATATCTATGAAGTCCATCTGGTCCAATGTGTCATTCGAAACTCTTGTTTCTTTGTTGATTTTCTGCTGATATGATCTTTCTATTGTTGAAAGTGGTGTGTTAAGATCCCCTGCAATTAATGTATTCATATCAAAATGACTCTTTATTTTGATTAACAGTTGTCTTATATAGTTGGCTGCTCCCGTAATGGGGGCATAAGTATTACAAGTGTTAGACCTTTTTTGTGGATAGACCCTGTAAGAATGATGTAGTGTCCTTCTGTATCTCTGTCTACAGTCTTTAGCTTAAGATCTAATTCATCTGATATGAGAATTTCTACCCAGCTTTCTTTTGAGGCCCATTGACATGAAAGATGGTTCTCAATCCCTTCACTTTCAGTCTGGATATATCCCAAATCAGTCTCTTATAGAGAGTATATGGACAGTTCCTGTCATTTTATCCAGTCTGCAGCCCTGTGCCATTTACTGGGAACATTTAGGCTGTTCACATTGAGAATAATTATTGAAAGGTAAGTTTTTATTGACATCATGTTGCCTGAAGTGTTCATGTTTCTATATATTGTCTCTGTAAATTTCTGTTCTATAACACTCTTGCATTCTTTCTTCTTTTATAGAACCCCTCTTAATATTTCTTACCGTGCCAGCTTGGTGGTCACATACTCTTTAAACCTTGCTGGTCTTGGAAGCTCTTTTTCTCTCCATCCATTCTGAATGTCAGCCTTCGTGGATAAAATGTTTTTAGTTGGATAGTCTTCCCTTTAGTGCCCTGAATATGTCTTGCCAGCCTTTTCTGGCTTGCCAGGTTTCTGTAGACAGGTCTGACGTTATTTTGATGATCCATTCTCTATATATAAGGTATCTTCCCCATAGCTGTCCTTAGGACCTCTTGTTTAAAATTATGATTCATGAATTTCACAATCAAGTGTCTGGAGGTCTTTCTGGATTCATTTATCTTGGGGGGGTATCCTTTTTACCTCTAGGACATGAAGATTTGTTCCATTCCCCAGACTAGGGAAATTTTCATCCAGAATTTGTTCAACTATGTCTCCTATTCTTCTTTCTTTCTCCTCCCCCTCTGGGATCCCAATAATTCTGATGTTCGAATGTTTCATGGCATCATTTATTTCCATAATTCTGTTTTCATGGCTCCTAATCTGTTTGTTTCAGGTCTCCTCCTGATCCTTCTTTTCTATCCGTTTGTCTTCTAGATCACTAATTCAACCTTCGATCTCAGTTACCCTTGCTGTTAGAGTATTTAGATTAGATTGAATCTCACTGATAGCATTTTTTAGTACTTCCAGATTAGCCTTCAATTCCACCCTTAGAGTTTCCATGTTGCCACTAATGGTCTTCTTCAACCTAACCATTGCCTGGATAATTGTTATCCTGAATTCCCTTTACGACATACTGTTTATGTCTATATCCAATGGTTCTGTGGAAGAGGGCCATCTCTGAATTTTTCCTCTGTTGGGTGTTCCTCCTCCTAGTCATTTTGGTGAAAGGTGGTTGAGGGGATGTATAGCTCTATCAATCTAGGCAAGGTGAACCTGAGAAAGTTTCGGAGCAATTGGGAGTCACCACAAAAAAAAAAAAAAAAAAAAAAAAAATAGAGATAGAGAGAGAGAGAGAAAGAGGAAACAGAGCCAAAATGAGCCACAAAAGTAAGATTTATAAGGTACATCAACAAAACAAACAAAGAGGCCAAGAAAAGTAAAAGACAAGGAAAAAAAAAAAAGACCCAGACAAATTCAACCCAAGAATAAGATTTACATAGTACAAAAACAAAAACAAATACAGTGAAACACTAACAGAAGAACAAGATATGAAGATGATTATAAACCCTTGATGTGGGTGAGGAAGTTATTTGTTACCAAAATAACAAAGAATCTTGTTATCTTTGTTAAAGGACTCAACTTTCCAGAGATATGGGGAAATTAAAACTGGTTTATATATAGAAGTAGTATTGAATAGGGAAAAAGGATTGCTTTGAAGCTTATATCTATATGTATAAAAAAAGAAAGGAAGAGAAAAAGAAACAGATATATGTATGAAAAAAGTTCAAATTAAAAAGTTATTATGGAATATGTTGTATTAAATCTCTAGTTGTAATGGTAAGTAGGTTAATTGTGACAACAAATTTAAAACAAAAAGAAAAAAGAAAAAAAGTTGTATCTATGAAATATACAGGTTTGGGGGCAGTACCAGGAGCTTAATATATTGTTTTCCCCTGCTATTGGGGTTTTACAGTTTTATGGAGACCCTGTGGTGGTTGTCCTCTCACTCTTTGGCTTGCTTTCTGGGGGAGGGTCCTGTCTTGCTTGGGCTGAGATGTCCTGCCCCCTATCAAGGGACTTGGCTCTGTGGAAACCGTTTTTTCAGGCTATTGCTCTCAGTAGGTTTTTGTTCTTTGGTGGCTTTTTGTGGCTTTTTGGAGGGTCGGAGCAAAGAATCTGTCTGCACCCAGACCTCCACCTCAGAGAAGCCTCAGTCTGCTCCCCTCTGGGTGGTCCAGAACACACAGACTCCCTCTCTGAAAACTCCACTGAACACTTTAGCTTCCCACAGGTGGTGCACACCGCCTAGCCACCATCTCAGTGGTGCCCGAGGCCCCTGCTTATCTCTGCACCCGAGTGCCATTAAAACCACAAGGGATATTGGTCCTGGCGAGCCTGAACCCAGGTGACTGCCATTGCCCAGACTGCTCTCTGGGGTCCATGCCCATGCCCAGTGAGCTCACACTCAGAGAAGGTGTAGGCCATGAAAGGCCATGGGCCAAGGGATCCCAGCCACAGTTCCCACCAGGTTCTCTCAGGTGTGGGCAGGAGTGTGCTCAGATCCCGCGGTCATGCAGGTTGCAGAAGGTTGTGGCCCAGAGGATCCAGACCGGTGTTCACTCTGGGCTCTCTCAGGCATGTAGGCTGGAGTACGCCCAGCAGAGTGGTGGTGCAAGCAGCAGAAAGCTGCGGGCTCAGGGACCACAGACTGGACCCCTGCTGGACTCTGTCATGGGTGCTTACTGGTGGCGACTGTCCTGAGACTGTGGGTTTAGGCCTGGGTAGTGACCAGCCAATTCCACCAGTTTCCCCTTAAGATCCTTTGCTCTTTTTGAGTGCTTTTAACCAGTCTCCAAGTTAATGCTTGTCCCCAATCACAGGGCACTCTCATATTGGGGTATTAGTTTCTAGTGGGTTGCTTCTGGTGGCTCCCTCCCCACTCCAATATTGGTCTTAGTGTTCCCACTCTGCGTTACCTCTCCACTGATGTCTTCTGTCCCCACAGAGTTCCAGAAGTTATAATCTTACATCTCAGGCTGATTTCATGGGTGTTCAGAGTGTCCTGGTAGATATTTAGCTCACTTTAGGGCACCAGTTGAAACAGGGGCTCCTACTTCTCTGCCATTTTGCCCCTCCTCCAAAAAAAAATATATATATATGAACACTACTAACTTTCCTCTAAAATATTTTATACAGATATATAGTTCTTGGTCTATATGAATATATGCTCATGGAACTGGTTGCCAACAACAGAATAATATCAACTATAATAATGTTGCCATAGTAAACTAGACAGTGTGGTATAGGCAAAAGGAAAGGCAACAGGACCAAAGCAACAAATAATGTCCAAAGCAGACATCCACATATACGTTATTTGATTTATGACAAAGGAGTCAATACAGTAACTGGCACTCGAATGTATTAGATATATGGATTTGAATATTTAGCCCTACCTCTTTCCATATATAAAGTTATATATAGATGGATTATATATATTAAAGATGATATTAAAACATTTTTTAAAAGATATAAGAGAATATCTTTATTTAGAAAAAGAATAATTTTTTAAAATGTCACTGAAATCATTAACTATAAAGAAAAAAAGTTAAATTAGACTTTATAAAAAATTATTTACCTCATCAAAAGATATTAAGAGATATCACTAAGGTAAGCTTCAGAGTAGGATAAATGTTACCAATTTATACGTGCAACAAGATTTGTATCCAGACTGTATAAAGAATATCTAAAAATCAATAACATAAAGGCAGACTACCAAACAGGAAATTTGATAACTGTATTGCCAAAAGAATATCCAAATAGCTGATACATACTGAAAATTACTTTGTTAGTCTTCAAGGAGATGTAAATTGATCTTACTAAGGAACTATTAGAATGGAAAAAAATAATATCAAATGTTGGCAAGGATAAAGAACAATTTTTTCTCTCATCCATTTCTAGTGTGGCTATAATTTATGTAACTACTAGGAAAGCTACCTGATGTATACACTTATACTGAGCATATGTCTACACTATGACCTTAGAATTCCGTTCCAATGTATACATTCGAAAGAAATGTATGCATCTTCACCAAAAGGTATTGGTAAGACTGTTCTGGGAGTTTTATTCTCAATAGCTCCAAACTAGGAATTACCTGAATGCCCATCAATATAAAATAGTTGCATAAAAATAAATTGTTGTAAATTCACATATTAGAATGTATATAGAAATGAGAATGAACAGAGTGTGAATGATTAAATGTCAACAATATTATCTGGTAAAATTTGTTTTTATAAATTTAATTTATATTCAGAAACTAAAATGTGGTATTGGAAGTCAGGCTAAGGATTATATTTGGGTGTGGGGGGCTAGTGACTGGAAGGAAGAGCCAGATGGAATCAGGTTTTGTTGATGTTCTGTTCTTAATCCCAATGCTGGTTATAAGAGTTTGTTCCATTTGTGAAAATTCATCAAGCTATACACTTATGATTTTTTTGATATATTTTCTGCACTTTTATTCTGACTTTTTTTTTGCATTTTTTCTGAATCACTAAATTCTACACCTGTAACTAATATTATACTGTATGTTAACTAACTGGAATTTAAATTAAAAATTGGAGAAAGAAAAATAATAATAATAAAATGTCATTCTGAAACATCAATAAAAGTTTTAAACAGAAATGTAAACTTTAATGACTTTTAGTGAAAATTCACTCTTCAGTTAAAGACAACCATGTTTATTCTTCACTGTCTAATTTCTGTCTGCTTCACATGTTTGATATCATAGCCAGACCCCTGATGTCTTTGGATTTTTATCCTGTACTAGAATCTAGAATGTGTAAAACTTCTTATGTCACTCAAAATAATTCCCAATGAATTAAATTCTTTACTATTTTCAAGAGTAGGAGTTGACAGAATGGAATAGTTTTTTTGATACATTTCTCTTTGTGGTTGTCAAAACAATTGTCTGATATTGTTTTGTTTCCCACAAACAATTACATTTACAAAACTTTGTAGAATTACAAAGCAAAGTATTAATGAGTTGTTATGAAGGACAGTAGATTTTTAATCTATTGAGAACATTTTTAATCTACATGTTTAGATGTTGTATGTATGTGTATTATGACTTGTGATTGCCTTTCTTCTTAATCCAACATGAAGACTGATAGCTGACATATGCTTTTATGTAACATTCTTTACTAGTATATTTCTAAGGACTGTCTATTCTCTTTTTTTTCAGATCTTGATGATTTAAACTCATAACTTTCAATCAAATAAAAAAAAGTCTTCATTCCATCTTTTAAAGAAAGTGATTGCCTTTTTTTTTTTTTTACTTGATGAATGTCTGTGGTTTAATGGGAATAGAATCCATATTTTATTTCTCTATAAACTATAAATATAGTAAATATTCTTCATATTTTTTAGATTACCTTTAAATCATATGGTTCTTAATGTCAGTTGACGTGTGAGTAAAAAAGGTTGACATTCAATTAACACAGGCTTTTACAGGTTTAATGAGCAGTAATAAATTTAAATCCTTTCTTTGGTACTTTAAAGAAAGTGTAATAACAAGTGGAATGAACTAGAGGGAGTGTTGCTCAATTGATTCATAATAAATTCTTACTAAATTATTTGTTTTCAGACAGGAGGAATTTGCTTTGCAATGAAAGCCATAGGTTATTTAAACATTTCTGTCTGTTGTAAAGCCAA
The DNA here is from genome assembly GCF_002288905.1 of Enhydra lutris kenyoni. Lineage (NCBI taxonomy): Eukaryota > Metazoa > Chordata > Mammalia > Carnivora > Mustelidae > Enhydra > Enhydra lutris. The sequence continues at coordinate 80,255,573 of NW_019154087.1, forward strand.
ATAATAAAGTACAAAATCCTTCTACTATATAAGAAAATCATAGGGTGTACACTGGGCTTGCTATTTTATTTGATTTTATTTTTAGGCATTCAATTTGCAGCTGTTTCTTGATTCCCCTTTATTATTTTTCTGCTAGTATATAGTTTTATGTTGCCAATGAAATATCAGAAATTTTTATAAAATGTAACATTAAAGTTTTAATTAGTAAGACTTTTGCTTACAAACGTAATGTCTCAAATTCTACTCCTATTAAAAATATGTTTGCAAATGATAACATGGAGTTTTTTGCTAGTACAGATTGATATAAATTATTGAACATGATTCCAATATATCAATTATTAATTCAGCTTTCATGTGTATAATGTAACATTTTGAATTGATAATAGCCAATTACACACATTCCATAGACAAATGACAATGAAAGCCATCTAATCTAGTATATATCTGATTGCAGCACGACTAAAGTTTTCACAATTGATTTATTATCTGATATGATTGTGCTAATTTTCTCAAAGAAATGTTTCTCTAAGAAATGAGTTTTCATCATTTTTAGTATCTATCCCATTTTTAATAAACGTTATCTTGGGGCACCTAGGTGGCTCAGTGGGTTACAGCCTCTGCCTTTGGCTCAGTTCAAGATCCCAGGATCCTGGGATAGAGACCTGCATCAGACTCCCTGCTCAGTGAGAAGTCTGCTTCTCCCTCTGCCCCTCCCTCCTCCTCATGCTCGCTCCCTCACTCTCTCAAAAATAAATAAAATCTTTAGAAAAATGAAGAGATGAAAGATGCTGGGAAATGGGAGTAGTCTCTCTGGAGAGAAAGAATACACTATAGAAATAGAGATATCAAGTACTCATGTAATATGCAGAATATATAGGCAAAAAGTCCATTTAAAAATTTTTTTTTTAATAAACATATAATGTATTATTAGCCCCAGGGGTAGAGGTCTGTGAATTGCCAGGTTTACACACTTCACAGCACTCACCATAACACAAACCATCCCCAGTGTCCATAACCCTACAACCCTATCCCTACCCCCCTCCCCCAGCCACCCTCAGTTTGTTTTGTGACTTTAAGAGTCTCATGGTTTGTCTCCCTCCCTATCCCATATTGTTTCATTTATACTTTTCCTACCCCCAAACCCCCCACATTGCATCTCAACTTCCTCATATCAGAGAAATCATATGATAGTTGTTTTTCTCTGATTGACATATTTCGCTAAGCGTAATACCATCTAGTTCCATCCACATCGTTGCAAATGGCAAGATTTCATTTCTTTTGATGGCTGCATAGTATTCCATTGTATATATATACCACTTCTTCTTTATCCATTCATCTGTTGATGGACATCTAAGTTCTTTCCATAGTTTGGCTATTGTGGACATTGCTGCTATAAACATTCGGGTGCATGTGCCCCTTCGGATTACTTCATTTGTACCTTTAGGGTAAATACCCAGTAGTGCAATTGCTGGGTCATAGGGTAGCTCTATTTTCAATATTTTGAGGAACCTCCATGCTGTTTTCCAGAGTGGTTGCACCAGCTTGCATTCCCACCAGCAGTGTAGGAGGGTTCCCCTTTCTCCGCATCCTCACCAGCATCTGTCATTTCCTGACTTGTTAATTTTAGCTGTTCTGACTAGTGTGCGGTGCTATTTCATTGTGGTTTTGATTTGTATTTCCCTGATGCCGAGTGATGTGGAGCATTTTTTCATGTGTCTGTTGCCATCTGGATGTCTTCTTTGCAGAAATGTCTGTTCATGTCTTCTGCCCATTTCTTGATTGGATTCTTTGTTCTTTGGGTGTTGAGTTTGCTAAGCTCTTTATGGATTTTGGACACTAGCCCTTTATCTGATATGTCGTTTGCAAATATCTTCTACCATTCTGTCAGTTGTCTTTTGGTTTTGTTAACTGTTTCCTTTGCTGTGCAAAAGCTTTTGATCTTGATGAAGTCCCAATAGTTCATTTTTGCCCTTGCTTCCCTTGCCTTTGGCGATGTTCCTAGGAAGAAGTTGCTGCAGCTGAGGTCAAAGAGGTTGCTGCCTGTGTTCTCCTCAAGGAGTTTGATGGATTCCTTTCTCACATTGAGGTCCTTCATCCATTTTGAGTCTATTTTCATGTGTGGTATAAGGAAATGATCCAATTTCATTTTTCTGCATGTGGCTGTCCAATTTTCCCAACACCATTTGTTGAAGAGACTGTCTTTTTTCCATTGGACATTCTTTCCTGCTTTGTCGAAGATTAGTTGACCATAGAGTTGAGGGTCCATTTCTGGGCTCTCTATTTTGTTCCATTAATCTATGTGTCTCTTTTTATGCCAGTACCATACTGTGTTGATGATGAAAGCTTTGTAATAAAGCTTTAAGTCCAGAATTGTGATGCTACCAACTTTGGCTTTCTTTTTCAATATTCCTTTGGCTATTCGAGGTCTTTTCTGGTTCCACATAAACTTTAGGATTATTTGTTCCATTTCTTTGAAAAGAATGGATGGGATATTGATAGGGATTGTATTAAATGTGTAGATTGCTTTAGGTAGCATAGACATTTTCAGAATATTTGTTCTTCCAATCCAGGAGCATGGAACATTTTTCCATTTCTTTGTGTCTTCCTCAATTTCTTTCATGAGTACTTTAGAGTTTTCTGAGTATAGTTTCTTTGCTTCTTTGGTTAAGTTTATTCCTAGGTATCTTATGGTCTTGGGTGCAATTGAAAATGGGATTGACTCCTTAATTTCTCTTTCTTCTCTCTTGTTATTGATGTAAAGAAATGCAACTGATTTTTGTGCATTGATTTTATGTCCTGACACTTTACTGAATTCCTGTACAAGTTCTAGCAGATTTGGAGTGGACTCTTTTGGGTTTTCCACATATAGTATCATATCTTCTGCAAAGAGTTATAGTTTGACTTCTTTTTTGCTGATTTGGATGCCATTAATTTCTTTTTGTTGTCTGATTGCTGAGGCTAGGACTTCTAGTACTGTGTTGAATAGCAGTAGTGATAATGGTCATCCCTGCTGTGTTCCTGACCTTAGTGGAAAAGCTCTCAGTTTTTCTCCATTGAGAATGATATTTGCGGTGGTTTTTTCATAGATGGCTTTGATAATATTGAGGTATGTGCCCTCTATCCCTACACTTTGAAAAGTTTTGATCAGGAAGAGACACTGTACTTTGTCAAATGCTTTTTCAGCATCTCTTGAGAGTATCATATGGTTCTTGTTCTTTCTTTTATTAATGTATTGTAACACATTGAATGATTTGTGGATGTTGAACCAACCTTGCATCCCTGGAATAAATCCCAGTTAGTCATGGTGAATAATCCTTTTAATGTACTGTTGAATCCTATTGGCTAGTATTTTGGTGAGAATTTTTGCATCTCTGTTCATCAAGGATATTGGTATGTAATTCTTATTTTATTTTATTTTATTTATTTGAGAGAGAGACAGTGAGAGAGAGCTTGAGCGAGGAGAAGGTCAGAGGGAGAAGCAGACTCTCTGTGGAGCTGGGATCCCAATGTGGGACTTGATGCTGGTAATCTAGGATCATGACCTGAGGAGAAGGCAGTCGCTTAACCAACTGAGCCATCCAGGCACCCCTGTAATTTTCTTTTTTGATGGGATCCTTGTCTGGTTTTGGGATGAAGGTGATGCTGGCTTCATAAAATGAGTTTGGAAGTTTTCCTTCCATTTCTATTTTGTGGAACAGTTTCAGGAGAATAGGGATTAATTCTTCTTTAAATGTTTGGTTTCCCCTGGGAAGCCATCTGGCCCTGGGCTTTTGTTTTTTGGAGATTTTTGATGACTGTTTCAATCTCCTTAGTGCAAACCATCCAAATTAAAATGGACAGAATACATAACAGGAAAAAATAAGCCATGATAGTTTGACAGCTGTCACTCTATGGTTGTCTCAGCACTATCAGATAGACTCTATGTTCCTCCTGCTAATCATAAACAATTTCATATAACACCAATATCAGACAGAACCACTCTGTGACAGCACTGGAATGAGTCAGAAGCCCCTTCACAATCTTGTCTAAAGACAGATAGAAGCAATAACACAATGCAAACCACTATAATGAACAAGTACTGTCCCCTCTCTCCTACCACAAGTTCTCGTTGGTATTTTATCAATTAGAAGTTTAGCTATATTTCATTCTCTCCACCTCCTGGATAAAATTTTTAGCAGATCAAGTTACTGAATTGTCCCTGCTTTATGATAAAACATAAACCAGGAAAGCCCCATTTTCTTAAATGCAAAACAATCTCAAATCTGAATCCTAAAATGAACCTCTTCTAACATCCTTTAATTGAGAAACCTCGTAGCTTCCCATGGTGTGTGGCACTCCTTAGAGCACCAAGTAAAAAAGTCCAAGTATATTTGATAACAAATATGTTCCTGGTGATCTTTAGCCAGTGAGCATCAGTAATAAGCAGGCAGCTCAAAAAGGATAAGCGTAGGACAGTAAGCATAGGAATACATGCTAAATATTATTTTGCAGGGAAGTTAAAGTAAAACTTTAGAAGAGAACTCCTAAAATTTAAAAACCTAGCAATATATTGGAGAAGACATGGAATAGCTGTTAATCTACCATATCATTGGTATAAATGAAATATTATACATGTTTTTACTTTAACAGATTTTTTGATGAAATTAACATACAATAACTGTATATTTATATTTTATATAATAGACAAATTGATAACTTTTGACACATGCACACACATCTGTGAAATCATTCCAAAATCAAAATAATGAACATTTCCATCCTCCAAAAGTTTCCTCATGATCTTTTGTTTCTCTTCTTTTTCTCTTCCTGCTCCTTGGACCTTAAAAATCACTGTTATAAACCATAAGTGACTCTTAATCTCACAAAACAAACTGAGGGTTGTTGGGGGAGGGGGGTTGGGAGAAGAGGATGGGGTTATGGACATTGGGGAGGGTATGTGCTATGGTGAGTGCTGTGAAGTGTGTAAACCTGGCGATTCACAGACCTGTACCCCTGGGGATAAAAATATATTATATGTTTATAAAAAATAAAAATTAAAAAAAATCACTGTTATACTTTACAATACTATACATTAGTTTGAACTTAATTACATTTTATAAAAATTTAAATAATATGTATGTTTTTGGTTTTAGCTTATTTTATAAGTTAGCACTATTTTGAGATTCTTAATATTGTTGGATATATTAATAGCTCAACACTTTTCATTGCTGAATAGTATTCTATTGTATGGATACATCACAGTTATTTTAACCATTCACATGCTAATTGGCATTTGGGTTGTTTCCAATTTTTGGTTACTACAAATAAAGATGTTATTAACACTTATGGAACAGTCTTTGTATAAGACATTTGCTTTCCTTTATCTACCTAAAAATGGGGTGGCTGGATAATATACTAGATGTATATTTAACTTTTAAAGAACTTCCAAACTATTTTCCAAATTTGTTGTACTATTTTTAAAATCTACCAGCAGTATATTCAAGTTCTAGTTTCTCCATGTCCTTGCAAATATTTGGTGTGGTCTTTTTATTTTAGCCATTCTAATAGGTGTGTAGTGATTATTGGGAATTTAATTTACATTTCCTTAGTGACTAATGATAGTGAGAATATTTTTAGGTGCTTATATAGCAGCCATATGTCTTCTTTGGTGAATTATCTATTCAAAATGTGAAATAGCCCAAAAATCCATCAATGAGAGAGTGAAAAAATAATTAGTAGCACATTCATTCAATGGAAAATGACACAATAATAAAGAATAAACTACTGATACACCAAGATATGCCTATATATCATGGACATTATACTGAACAACAGAAGAAAATCCAAACACAAAGGAAAGCATACTTAATAATCCCATTTTGTGATATTCAGTAATAGGCAAATTAAGCTACAATAATACAAGTCAGAATAATATCTCTGGATAGATATTTAAGAAATTAGAGACAAGCCACAAAAGAATCTCCTGGGGTTATAAAACACTGTACATCTTGATTTAAGTAGCATATGCATATAAGTAAAACTAAAAGGCTATCAACAGAATGGCAGGAGATATTTGCAACAGGATATCTGATAAAGGGTTAATATCCAAAATATATAAAGAGCGTACACAACTTAATATCAAAAACCAAATAATCTAATTAAAAATGGGCAAGACCTGGGTGGCTTCAGTTCAGGTCATGATCTCAGGGTCCTGAGATCAATCCCTGAGTTAGGAAATTCTGTTCTGTTTCTCACTCTTCCTCTGCCCCTCCTCCCTGCTTGTATGTGTGCTCTCTTTCAAATAATAAATTATTTTTTTTTAAAGAAAGGGTCAAAGACATGAATAGACATTTTCCTAAAGAAGAAATACAGATCGCCAGTAGACACATGAAAATATGCCTAACATCACTTAGCATCATGGAATACAATCACCTCACACCTGTTAGAAGAACTAAAATCAACACAAGAAACAGGTGTGGGCAAGGATATGGAGAAAGGGTAAACTTCTTGAACTGTTGAAGGGAATGCAAACTGGTATAAGCTCTCTGGAAAGCAGTGTGGAGTTTCCTTGAAAATTTAGAAATAGAGCTACTCTATAATTCAACAAGAACTAATAGGTATTTACCCAAAGAATACAAAAGTACTAATACAGGGACACCTGGGTGGCTCAGTGCGTTAAGCCTCTGCCTTCGGCTCAGGTCATGATCTCAGGGTCCTGAGATCGAGTCCTGCATTGGGTTCTCTGATCAGCAGGGAGCCTGCTTCTTCCTCTCTCTCTCTCTCTGCCTGCCTTTCTGCCTACTTGTGATCTCTATCTTTCAAATAAATAAATAAATAAATAAATAAAATCTTTTAAAAAATACTAATACAAAGGGATGAGAGCACCCTGATGTTTATAACAGCATTAGCTGTAATAGCCAAATTATGGAAACAGCCCAAGTGCTCATCAATTGATGAATGGATAAAGAAGAGGTCATATATGATATATAGATATGGATAGAAAGATAGAAATAGAGATATTATATATATATATATATATATAATGGAATATTACTCAGTCATAAACAAGAATGAAATCTTACTATTTGCAAGGTCATGGATAGAACTAGAGAGTATTAGGCTAAGTGAAGTAAGTCAGCCAGACAAAGACAAATAACATATGACTTCACTCATGTGGAATTTAAGAAATCAAACAAGCACAGGAAAACAACAACAACAACAACAGAGAGAGAGGCAAGCCAAGAAACAGACTCTTAACTAGAGTTACTATAGTCAAATATAGTAATTGGTGGTTACTGGAGTGGAGGTTGGGGATTAGGGGAAACAGGTGTTGGGGATTAAGGAGCACATTTGTTATGATGAGCACTGGATGTTGTAGGAAAGTATTGAATCACTATATTGTACACCTGAAACTAATATTACACTGTATATTGACTAACTGGAATTTGAATAAAACTTGAAAGAAAAATAAATAAAAACTTAAAAAAGTGAAATTGCTGGATCATATGGTAGTTCTATTCTTCCATTTTTTATAACCTCTATACCATTTTCCATACTGCCTGCACCAAATTACACTCCACCAACAGTGTACAAGGGTTTCCTTTTCTCCACATCCTTACCAATGCTTGATATCACTTGACTTTTTGATCATAGCTGTTCTTACAGGTGTAAGGGGATATTGCATTGTGGTATTGATTCACATTCCCTAATAATGTTGAGCACATGTTCATGAACCTTTTGGCTTATATGACTTCTTTAGAAAAATAGCTGTTCAGATTTTCTGCCCATTTTTTAATTGTTTGTTACTATTAATTTATGAGTTATATTTTGGATCTTTTTAATATTTGGTATTATATTTTGGATATTAACCCCTTTTCAGATATATGATATACAACTATATGATTTACATAATATTTTCTCCCATTCAGTAGGTTGCCTTTCAATTTTGTTGATGATTTCCTTTGCTGTGCAAAAGCTTTTCAGTTTGATATAGTCCCATTTATTTATATTTGCTTTTGTTGCCTTTGCTTTAGGTGTCAAATCAAAAATATCATCAATGAGACTAAGGTCAAGATTACTGCTCATGTTTTCTTTTAGGATAGTTTTATGGTTTCTTGTTCTAGATTTGTCTTCATTTTGATCTTTGTGTATTATATGAGCAAGGAATCCAGTATCATTCTTTTGTATGTGGTGGTCCAGTTTTTCCAGCACCATTTATTGAAGACATTATCCTTTCTCCATTCCATAGTCCAGTTCCTTTGTTGTAAATCAATTGACCATATATGTATGGGTTTATTTCTGGGCTTGCTATTCTGTTCCATATATGAATGTTTTAAAATGGGGAGATGCCATTTGTGTAGTTACTATAAGTCACAATTATATTAGCACAAATAACTTTTTATACATTGTATTTGTATTACTAGTATGTGGATAAAACACATCAAAATAAAAACTTTAACTTCGTATGACTATTGAAGCATTTTTCATCTTTGTAGTTTTTTCTTGTCTGATAGCTGTTACTCCAGAATACTTGTCACATTCTAGATTACTGTATGTGACAGTGCACTGGCTATGTGCAATCACTTTAAAAAAGGCAGGGACATAAACACCTTAAGACAAAAAATTGTCAGTCAACTGCAGTGTGGAATGTGAAGTTAAATTTAGTCACTATATAGCATCTATGTGGCTGTTGTATTTCACATTTGTATGTGCCCTTGATGAATGTGATATGTATATACATAAGACAAGATAAATGCGTTAGATTATGAGTAAGAATGTAGTCATTCCAAATAAAATAAAAGCTTTATTTTCCATACTCAGATCTAAGGAATTCTTGTTTATTGGTTTTCCATCTCATGTTTCAAAAGTTCAGAGATGAATTATTTATTGTTATGGTTGAAATCCTTATATAGCAATTCACACCTATCATTTTTCAGAGTTCTTATCTTAGAATAGATACCTTTTCATTCTCCTGCTTATCATTCTCTATCTCCTTCTCTGCCTTTTGTCTCCCAACTGCTAATACATCTATATTTTTAGTCTTAAAAATCCAATTCTATTTGTTTTTCCTCTTATATTTAAAAAAAATTTTAAATGTTTTCTCATAAATTTTTCCACTATTTGTAATGAGGTATACCAGATTGGTTTTTTCTTTCCTTTAATACATTTTTTTAAATAGTCTCCACAGTAGGATTGGTTCCATTATATACAGCTCACTTACCTTAATAGTTTAATTCTATTTTATATGTAAATTATTTTTCTTATAAAAATAATTCATGGCTTAAATAGAAAGGCCCATTTTCTTTGAAAAAGAAGTTATTATAAGTAAATGAAAAGATGCATAATATTTCTGGTAATTTTAACATATTTCTAAAATGCACTGTATATGTGTACAAAATTTTATCAAGACACAAAGATCTGATCTTAAATTTCTTCTACTGTATATCTCTTTGTTTGTTTCCTGATGTCCTGATTTTAACAAAATATGTTTAAGGTATGCATTTCATCATTATCTGATGTAGGTACTACAATGGGCCTCCAGATGTCTTTTTCTCAAAGGGATTTTAACTTAGATTTGAAATTGTATGTTTAAGTAGAATTCTTTCTTCTTTACATTAAAAAATAAATACAGTTTAATTTGAATGGCTTGACTTTTTCACTACATATGCCCATTATGGAAAAGGTTCCAGGTGGACCTGAGATGTATGATGTCAGCTATAATAAAATGAGAATGACTACTGTAATTCTATCTTCTTTTGCTTCTTTTGATTTCTATGTTTTATTTTGAATGTGACAAGGAGCATGTATCTATATGGTTCAGGAAAAAAAATCAAATACATGAAAAGTAAACTGAGGTGATTCTAGGAAGGTCCAGTGAACATTGGGTGCTAAAAAAGAAAGAAAGAAAGAAAGAAAGAAAGAAAGAAAGAAAGAAAGAAAGAAAGGAAGAAGTTGATTTCTAATTTGCATTCAACAGCGTGAGCCTTCCTTATCTTTTTGACACTCTCCAATTATTTGAACTGTGTTGGATTAGAGGTGGCTGCAAATTCTTATTCACTATCCTACCAAGAAGTGGGGTTTATTTTTTTACCCTCTTGAATCTGAACTGGCCAATGTCTAATTTGACATATAGAGTATGCTGGAATTAATGCTGTGCCACTTTCAGGCCCAGACTTTAAGATAACAGAGAGTTTCTGCTCATTTTTGGGAATGCCTACCCTTGGGAAACTCCTTTCCTAGGCATTATAGGCACTGTGGTCAACATGGCCAACTGAACTTCAAGCCAACAGCCAAGGGAGTGAGCCATCTTGGATAATCAAGTCTTGGATGTCTTCAACTCCAGCTGCCATCTGATTCAGATCACAGGAGATGCTGAGAAAGAACTCTTAGCTAACCTCAGTCATTCATAGAACCATGAGAAATAATTTTGGGGCACTAAATTCCTGGGAGGGATATTTTCTTTACACATCACAAAAATTTGTACAATAATTTAACAATAGAATTAAAAGCAGGACACTATATAGTTTTTCTCCCATATCTCTGACTACCCCTCACTAATATCTTTCGTAGGTTAATCCATGCAGTTCAGGTAATAAATACTGGAAGTCTCCAATAATCAGCTATTATTCTTTTTTCAATTCATATTCTGCTCTTTGGCATCTTCATTCTTATTTGTGGTTTAATGATTATCTATCTGGTGATAACAGACTTAACATCCCCCTAAAACTCCAGATTCAAATACCTAATTGTTTTCTTGACATTCTAGTTATAATTCTTTGAACATCTGCTTAATTGATATTACTATCCAGAATTATTATTTTTTTTAATTTTAGTTTTCAAATGGGGTTTCCTGGCACTGTTTCCAGAATGAATGAGTATTTTATCCACACCTTCTGGGGAATGTCAGAAAACTAGAAGGTGTACTAGAGTGCTTCTATGCCATTACATTCTACCAGCAATGCAACACTCATTTGATTAATGCTACTTTGGTTCCTGAATGTATCCTGATATTACTATGACTATCTGAATATGTGTCACTATGATCTTTATATGAATCATTCTGTGATTCTTTAGAAAGTAATCTTTCTAAAAATCAAATCGTATATTAGTCAAAACTATCCTCTCTACTGTATTCGGGATGGATATTTCCAATGCATATATCATTTTAAGACCTGTCCATGCATAAAGAATTTCAGTATGTATCAGTGGTTAAGATAATATCTGTTTCATTTACTAATCACATTCTTATTCAGGGATTTCCATACAGTATGAAAATGCTGAACAAATCAGTCTAGTTTAGCTTTATAATTATGGACAAAGAGAATTTTAAAGAAATGAATTTTAAAAACCTTGTTTCTTTACCTTTTAAAGTCTTCTGTTTTCGGCTTTTGTTTAATAAGTAATATTTTTTGAAAATATATGTGTGTGTGTAAAGCTGAAAAACGTCAACACATTAAACATTTTGATTTACAGTTTACTCTTACACTTAATAGTGTTTCTTGAGCTTCTGTATACCTCATTACTTACATATTTACCATGCCTTTAATAGCTCTATAGTATTTTGTATTGAAAAATGATAATTGCCTAATTGGTCTCTGACTGATGGACATTTCTGGGTTTTCCTGATTTTCCTCTTATATTTCTTAATCTTATGTTGTACATGTCCTCCTACTCCTTACATCTATTTCTCTCAGATTGTGTTCTAATAAAATTCTTAGCCAACTTCCATATCCCTTTTTTCAAAACATATTACCTTTTCTCATATAACTTCCAAATTCTAAAACCAAAAATATTTCCATTGATTTTATAAAAGATTGAATGGGAAGACACCAAAGACCATGGACTTTCCAAATGTGGTTGATTGAGTTTAAGGAGGCTTCACTATGTAGAACTATGTAAAGGATTAAAAGGTCCAGAATTCATAGAACTGTGAAATGAGAAGGAGTTTTTATACAGAGAGAATAGAACAGATTCTCATGTTTGATGTCACTATAAGCAAAACATAGAGTGATATGTAGAATAGAATAATAATAGATTAAGAATAAGAACAAGAATAGAATAGAATAGAATAGAATAAGAAAAAATAGCCTCCTATAGCAGTAATGTTAGTTATAACTAACTCACTTTAGGTAATAATATTTCTGTGGAAACAAAATTAAAATCTGACAATTTCTTAGTTGTCAGTGACTCATAATAAAATTAAGGTAGGTGATTATGACTAAGAGTCTATCTGACAATTATTTTCCATACTAAGATATCTGGCCAAAATAATTATAGCATTTTCAATAAATAATGACATGTCCAGCCACCCTGGACATGCTTGGAAAGTATCACTGCTACAACATAGCCATATTATTTGTTAAGTGTTAAATATTAGATCAAAACTTTACTGAATGAGGAGCCATTTGCTTCCATAAGGCTCTACTCCTCAAATTGGGATACAGAAACCTTATAATAAACTATTCAATCTCTGAGCCAAAAATTTACTTCAAAAATGAAGCAGGACATGTAATTTTACTGTGTTTACATGGAAATATTATAGGATAAAATAGGGATTTCAAATATACTTCCAAAAATTGAGACTTTAAAATTATGTTCCATGCTTCAGGTTCACACCCTTTTGCCCAGATCTGCTGAGGACTCTTTTGCCACTTGAACTCAGGCTACTTTGAAGAAACAGTTTGAAAAATATTACATTTTAAAATATTTTTCCACCTCTTTATTAAGTGGTTGTAATTTGCCCCTAATAAGATAAATCCTACTTTACTAATTTCCAAATCTTGGAGAAGTGTTTCCAAATTCCTCTCATGTGATGTTTACAGGCTTTTGACTCATATCATGATTATTAGTTGATTTTCACACTGCATAATTTCTAAAGCACTGCAAAATTATTCATTTAATCCCTGCTTTCTTTATCATCTTTTCCTTTGATATGGAAGATACACACATGCACTTGCAAAAAAAAAAAGTATTATTTAAGAAACTATCCACAGTAAAGTAAAAAATATGCTATTATTTAGTTTATATGTGGAATGTAATATAGTTTTATTTTTTTGCTTTTTCTGTGGTTGTGCCTTGTCATGTTTGATTCTAATCTCAGTATCACCCATTTCTTCTTGGCATGTTTTTCTTCTGAATTTGAGCTTTTTCTTAAGCTACTGCTATTATTGACCACTTACTTCATCTTTACCACCACAAGCTTAATATATTTTTTTCATTTCTGGTATTTCTAAAGAAATCTGCTGCTGATGTGGTGAATCTTTAAAGTGTAATTGAAGAGATAAAAAGGTGAACATAAAAAAGGGACAAGGCTAATATAATAAAAATCAACAAATTTTCTTCTTTTTTTGTTGAAGTATAGTTGATGTACAATTTCATTTTATTTAATTAATTAATTAATTAATTACAGATTTTATTTGTTTATTTGACAGAGAGAGATCACAAGTAGGCAGAAAGGCAGGAAGAAAGGGGGAAGCAGGCTCCCTGTTAGCAGAGAGCCTGATGTAGGGCTCAATCCCAGGACCCTGAGATCGTGATCTGAGCTGAAGGCAGAGGCTCTAACCTACTGAGCCACACAGGCACCCACTACAATTTCATTTTAGTGTCATGTGTACAGCTTAGTGATTCAAGAATTCTATAGATTATGCTATGCCCACCATGATAAGCATAGTTACCATCTGTTACCATACAATGTTTTTACAATATATTAAATATATTCCTTATGGTATACTTGCCATCCTCATGATTATTTATTTTATAACTGTAAGTTTGTACATCTCGATCCCCTTCACCTATTTCTCCCCTTCTCCCAGCCCTCTCCCCTCTGACAATAACCAGTTTATTCTCTATATTTATGATTCTGTTTTTGGTTTTTGTTTGTTTGCGTATGTTCTTTTGTTTTGTTTTGTTTTTAGATCCTACATTTAAGTGAAATCATGTAGTATTTGTTTTTATCTGTATGACTTATTAAATCAAATAGGGTTTTTTTGTGGCGTTTAGAGAGTTTTCTACATATAGTATCATGTTATCTGCAAATAGTGGCAGTTTACTTCTTCTTTACCAATTTGGATGTCTTTTATTTATTTATCCTATCTTATAGCTGCAGCTAGAACTTTCAGGACTATGTTGATTAAAAGTGGTTAGAGTTGGGGCACCTGGGTGGCTCAGTGGGTTAAGCCTCTGCCTTTGACTCAGGTCATGATCCCAGCATCCTAGGATTGAGCCCTGCATTGTGCTCTCCAATCAGCAGGGAGCCTGCTTTCCCTCCTCTCTCTGCCTGCCTCTCTGCCTACTTGAGATCTTTCTCTGTCAAATAAATAAATAAAATATCTAATCTTAGAGGTTTTTCACCATGGAATATGATGTTAGCTGCAGGTTTATTATATATGGTCTTCATTATGTTGAAGTATGTTTCCTCTGAGCTCAGTTTCTTAAGAATTTTTATTATTAACATACTGAATTTTGTCAAATGCTTTTTCTGCATCTATTGAGATGCTCATATGGTTCATATTATCCTTCATTTTGTTAATATGATGAATCATAATAATTAATTTGCGGATATTGAAACAACCTTCCATTCTCAAAATAAACCCTTCTTGATCAGTGAATGATTATTTTAATGTATCACTGAATTCAGTCTGCTAATATTTTGTTGGAATTTTTACATTTATGGTCACCAGGAATATTAGCTTACAGTTTTCTATTTTTTGTAGTGTCTTTGTTTTGGTATCAGGTTAATGCTGACCTCATAGATTAAATATATAAGATTTTCTTTTCTCTCCTCTTCCTTTTCTTTTATTTTCTCCTCCCTCCCTCCTTTCCTTCCTTCCTACCTTCCTTCCTTTCCTCCTTCCTTGAATAGTTTGAGGAGAATAGATATTTAATTCTTTCAGTGTTTTGTAGAATTCATCTGTGAACCCATGTGGTCCTGGGCTTTTGGAGTTCCTTGATTACTGATTCAATTTTGTTACCAGTAATTGATCTGCTCAGATTTTCTGTTTATTTCTATTTGGAAGAGTGTATGATTCTAGGAATTTATCCATTTCTTGTAGGTTGTCCAGTTTGTTGGTATATAATTTTTTGTAGTTGTCTCTCATAATCCTTTGTGTTCTGTGATATCAGTTTTTACTTCTCCTCCTTAATTTCTGATTTTATTTATTGTGTTCTCTTTTTGTCTTTTTACTGGTCTGGACAAAGGTCCTTTTAAAGAATCAGCTCTTGGTTTCATTGATATTTTCCATTTTTTTTTTTTTTTTTAGTCTCTATTTCATTTATTTCCACTCTGATCTTTATTATTTTATTCCTTCTATTAACTTTGGGCTTTGTTTGTCCTTCTTTTTCTAGTTCATTTAGGTGTAAGTTTAGATTGTTATTTGAAACTGAGATTTTATGTATAGTTTTAGAAACTGACCAATTATTTTTTAGATTGGCAATACAATTTTACATTCTTGTCAGAAATGTGTGAGTGATCCAGTTTCTCCACATCTTTGCCAACATTTGTTAATGCCACTTTTTAAAAATGTTTTCAATCTGATAGAAGTGTAGTGATATATCATTATGATCTCAAATTGTATTTCTCTTATAGTTAATGATGATGAACATCTTTTAATATGCTTACTTTTAATCAGTGTATTCTTTTCAGTAAAAGAAGACATGCTTCTGTCTTTTGCCAATTTTTAGTTAGATTGTTTATTGTGTTAATGATCAGGTTTGAGAATTCTTTATGTATTTTGGATTCTAGACCTGTGTCAGATATATAATTTTTAAAAGATATTTTTAAAATTTACTTGACAGAGAGAGACACAGTGAGAGAGGGAACATAACAAGGTGAGTGGGAGATGGAAAAGCAGGCTTCCCGCTGAGCAAGGAGCCCAATGGTGGGGCTCCATCCCAAGACCCTGGAATTATGACCTGAGCCAAATGCAGAAGCTTAAGGACTGAGCCACCCAGGCGCCCCAGATATATAATTTTTAAATGTGTTTCTCCTAGTCTATAGTTTGTCATTTCATCCCCTTACTAGTCTTTTGCACAGAAAAAGTATTTAGTTTTAATGGTGTTCAATTATCTCTTTTTCAACGAAATGTTGACCATTTCATTATTGAGTGTTAGAATTCTTTAAGGATGAATCTAAAGTATATTTTTCCTAAAAGTTTTAGTTTTACACTTAAGTCAATGTTCCATTTTGAATTAATGTTTATGTAAGATATGAGGTTTGGGTTGATTTTATTCATTAATTAATTTTTTGTTATGGATGTTCAATTGTGTCAGCATATTTTTTTTAAAGTTTATACTTCTTTCATTGAATTGCTCTTACTCTTTTGCCAAAAATAATTTGGGTATATTCTGTGAATATATTTCTGGATTCTCTATTCTGTACCATTGGTTTATGTGTCTATCCCCCTTCCAATACCATACTACCATGACTATTATACTATATATGACCATGTATATACTATACATTACTGTAGTATATGATTATATACTTTTCTATTATAAGCCATAAGTTTGGGTAGAGTGACACTTCCCACTTTTTCTTTTCAATATTATTTTGGCATTAGGGCTAATGCTTTTCTATATACATTGTAGAATAAGCTTGTCTATGTCAACATAAAACATGATAGTAATTACATTATACTTACAGATGAATTTGCAGGAAATTGATATTTTTACTATGTTGAGTCTTCAATCCATGAACATATTATTTATTTTCATTCATTTAGGTTTTCTTTCATTTCTTTTATGAATACTTTATAAATTTCAGTATTAAATCCTATACATTTCTTGTTGAGTATACATGTAAGTATTTCATTTGCATGAGAACACTTGTACCTGATATGTGGGTTTTTAAAATTTAATTTAATTTTATTTTTTTCAGTGTTCCAAAATTCATCGTTTATGTACCACACCCAGTGCTCCATGCAGTACATACCCTCCATAATACCCCCCACCAGGCTCACCCCACACCCTCCCCAATCCCCTCCCAAACCCTCACTTTGTTTCTCAGAGTCCACAGTCTCTCATGGTTAGTCTCCCCCTCTGATTTCCCCCAATTCTCTTCTCCTCTCCATCTCCCAATGTCCTCTGTGTTATTCCTTATGCTCCACAAGTAAGTGAAACCTTATGATACTTGACTCTCTCTGCTTGACTTATTTCACTCAGCATAATCTCTTCCAGTCCCATCTATGTTGATATAAAAATTGGGTATTCTTCCTTTCTGATGGAGGCATAATACTCCATTATATATATATAGATCATATCTTCTTTATCCATTTGTCCATTGAAGGGCATCTTGGTTCTTTCCACAGTTTGGCAACTGTGGCCATTGAATCAACAACAAATTAAGCCAACCCCATACACAAGAAGGGAAATAATCAAGATTAGAGCAGAGTTCAATGAGTTAGAGACTAGATATATGTTAGAACACATCAATGAAACTAGAAGCTGGTTTTTGAAAGAATCAATAAAATCGATAAACCATTGGCCAAATTAATCCAAAGAAAAGAGAGAGGGCCCAAATTAATAAAATTATGAATGAAAAGGAAGAGATCACAACTAACACCAAGGAAATAGAAACAATCATCAAAAATTATTACCAACAGTTATATGCCAATAAGTTAAGCAACTAGATAAAATGGATGCATTCCTGGAAACCTATAGATTTCCAAAACTGAATCAGGAGGAAACTGACAACCTAAATAGACCAATATCTAATAATGAGAGTGAAGCAGTGATCAAAAACCTCCCAAAAAACAAGAGCCCAGGACCTGATGGATTCCCTGAAGAATTCTACCAATATTCCAAGAAGAAATAATACCTATTCTCCTGAATCTGTTTCAAAAATAGAAACAGAAGGAAAATTTCCAGACTCTTTTTATGAAGCCAGCATTACCCTGGTCCCCAAACCAGGCAAAAATCCCACCAAAAGGAGAATTTCAGACCAATATCCCTATGAATATGGATGCCAAGATTCTTAACAAGATCCTAGCTAATAGGATCCAACAGTGCATTAAAAAGATTATCCACCATGACCAGGTGGGATTTATCCATAGGATGCAATGGTGGTTCAGCATTCACAAATCAATATGATAGAACAAATCAGTAAGAGAAGAGAAGAACCACATGGTCCTCTCAATGGATGCAGAAAAAGCATTTGACAGGATACAGCATCTGTTCCCGATTAAAACCCTTCAAAGTATAGGGATAGAGGGAACATTCCTCAAATTCATAAAATCTATCTATAAAAACCCCACAGCAAATATCATTCTCAATAGGGAAAAGCTGACAGTCCTCCCTTTGAGATCAGGAACATGACAAGGATGTCCACTCTTGCCATGGTTGTTCAACATAGTACTAGAAGTCCTAGCAACAGCAATCAGACAACAAAAAGAAATAAAAGGTATTCAAATTGGCAGTGAAGAAGTCAAACTCTCTCTCTTTGCAGACGACATGATACTTTATATGGAAAACCCAAAAGACTCCACCCCCAAACTACTAGAACTCAGACAGCAATTCAGTAATGTGGCAGGATACAAAATCAATATACAGTAATCAATTGCTTTCTTATACACTAATGATGAAAAAATATAGAAAAGGAAAATAGAGAATTGATTCCATTTACTATAGCACCAAGAATGATAAGATACCTGGGAATAAACCTAACCAAAGAGGTAAAGGGTCTGTACTCGAGGAACTACAGAACACTCATGAAGGAAAATGAAGAAGACACAAAAAGATGGAAGACCACTCCATGCTCATGGATTGGAAGAATAAACATTGTTAAAATGTCTATACTGCCTAGAGCCATCTATAGTTTCCATGCCATTCCAGTCAAAATTCCACCAGCATTTTTCAAAGTGCTGGAACAAATAATCCTAAAATTTGTATGGAACCAGAAGAGACCCTGAATTGCTAAGGAAATGTTGAAAAAGAAAAACAAAATTGGGGGCATCAGGTTGCCTGATTTCAATCTTTACTACAAAGCTGTGATCACCAAGACAGCATGGTACTAGTATTGTGTTTTTAAATCAGTTTCCATGTGTTCTTTTTGTCTATAGTAATAAAATTAATTTATTTGTGTTGATCTTTTATCTTACAACCTTGTGGTCTTGTTCCTTAGTTCTGGACTTTTGTTGTTGTTGTTATTGATTCTTTAGGCTATTATATGCCTTAGCACGTTCCATACTTGACAATTAAGACATCTGCAAATAGGGACAATTTCATTTCTGTTTTTCAAAACTGCATGACTTTTATTTCTACTTTATGTCTATTATACTGAATAAGACTTTTAGTTCTATGTTGAATAAATATGTGAGAGTGGACATATCATAGGAGTGAGTTACATAGTTTTCTATCATTACAATGATGTTAGCTATAGAATTTTTGTGAGAGCTTTTTATTAAGTTTAGGTAATTCTCTTTTATTCCTATCTTGCCGAGATTTTTTTTTTTTAAAGATTTTATTTATTTATTTGACAGACCGAGATCACAAGTAGGCAGAGAGGCAGGCAGAGAGAGAGAGGAGGAAGCAGGCTCCTGCTTTTTGACACTCTCCAATTATTTGAACTGTGTTGGATTAGAGGTGGCTGCAAATTCTTATTCACTATCCTACCAAGAAGTGGGGTTTATTTTTTTACCCTCTTGAATCTGAACTGGCCAATGTCTAATTTGACATATAGAGTATGCTGGAATTAATGCTGTGCCACTTTCAGGCCCAGACTTTAAGATAACAGAGAGTTTCTGCTCATTTTTGGGAATGCCTACCCTTGGGAAACTCCTTTCCTAGGCATTATAGGCACTGTGGTCAACATGGCCAACTGAACTTCAAGCCAACAGCCAAGGGAGTGAGCCATCTTGGATAATCAAGTCTTGGATGTCTTCAACTCCAGCTGCCATCTGATTCAGATCACAGGAGATGCTGAGAAAGAACTCTTAGCTAACCTCAGTCATTCATAGAACCATGAGAAATAATTTTGGGGCACTAAATTCCTGGGAGGGATATTTTCTTTACACATCACAAAAATTTGTACAATAATTTAACAATAGAATTAAAAGCAGGACACTATATAGTTTTTCTCCCATATCTCTGACTACCCCTCACTAATATCTTTTGTAGGTTAATCCATGCAGTTCAGGTAATAAATACTGGAAGTCTCCAATAATCAGCTATTATTCTTTTTTCAATTCATATTCTGCTCTTTGGCATCTTCATTCTTATTTGTGGTTTAATGATTATCTATCTGGTGATAACAGACTTAACATCCCCCTAAAACTCCAGATTCAAATACCTAATTGTTTTCTTGACATTCTAGTTATAATTCTTTGAACATCTGCTTAATTGATATTACTATCCAGAATTATTATTTTTTTTAATTTTAGTTTTCAAATGGGGTTTCCTGGCACTGTTTCCAGAATGAATGAGTATTTTATCCACACCTTCTGGGGAATGTCAGAAAACTAGAAGGTGTACTAGAGTGCTTCTATGCCATTACATTCTACCAGCAATGCAACACTCATTTGATTAATGCTACTTTGGTTCCTGAATGTATCCTGATATTACTATGACTATCTGAATATGTGTCACTATGATCTTTATATGAATCATTCTGTGATTCTTTAGAAAGTAATCTTTCTAAAAATCAAATCGTATATTAGTCAAAACTATCCTCTCTACTGTATTCGGGATGGATATTTCCAATGCATATATCATTTTAAGACCTGTCCATGCATAAAGAATTTCAGTATGTATCAGTGGTTAAGATAATATCTGTTTCATTTACTAATCACATTCTTATTCAGGGATTTCCATACAGTATGAAAATGCTGAACAAATCAGTCTAGTTTAGCTTTATAATTATGGACAAAGAGAATTTTAAAGAAATGAATTTTAAAAACCTTGTTTCTTTACCTTTTAAAGTCTTCTGTTTTCGGCTTTTGTTTAATAAGTAATATTTTTTGAAAATATATGTGTGTGTGTAAAGCTGAAAAACGTCAACACATTAAACATTTTGATTTACAGTTTACTCTTACACTTAATAGTGTTTCTTGAGCTTCTGTATACCTCATTACTTACATATTTACCATGCCTTTAATAGCTCTATAGTATTTTGTATTGAAAAATGATAATTGCCTAATTGGTCTCTGACTGATGGACATTTCTGGGTTTTCCTGATTTTCCTCTTATATTTCTTAATCTTATGTTGTACATGTCCTCCTACTCCTTACATCTATTTCTCTCAGATTGTGTTCTAATAAAATTCTTAGCCAACTTCCATATCCCTTTTTTCAAAACATATTACCTTTTCTCATATAACTTCCAAATTCTAAAACCAAAAATATTTCCATTGATTTTATAAAAGATTGAATGGGAAGACACCAAAGACCATGGACTTTCCAAATGTGGTTGATTGAGTTTAAGGAGGCTTCACTATGTAGAACTATGTAAAGGATTAAAAGGTCCAGAATTCATAGAACTGTGAAATGAGAAGGAGTTTTTATACAGAGAGAATAGAACAGATTCTCATGTTTGATGTCACTATAAGCAAAACATAGAGTGATATGTAGAATAGAATAATAATAGATTAAGAATAAGAACAAGAATAGAATAGAATAGAATAGAATAAGAAAAAATAGCCTCCTATAGCAGTAATGTTAGTTATAACTAACTCACTTTAGGTAATAATATTTCTGTGGAAACAAAATTAAAATCTGACAATTTCTTAGTTGTCAGTGACTCATAATAAAATTAAGGTAGGTGATTATGACTAAGAGTCTATCTGACAATTATTTTCCATACTAAGATATCTGGCCAAAATAATTATAGCATTTTCAATAAATAATGACATGTCCAGCCACCCTGGACATGCTTGGAAAGTATCACTGCTACAACATAGCCATATTATTTGTTAAGTGTTAAATATTAGATCAAAACTTTACTGAATGAGGAGCCATTTGCTTCCATAAGGCTCTACTCCTCAAATTGGGATACAGAAACCTTATAATAAACTATTCAATCTCTGAGCCAAAAATTTACTTCAAAAATGAAGCAGGACATGTAATTTTACTGTGTTTACATGGAAATATTATAGGATAAAATAGGGATTTCAAATATACTTCCAAAAATTGAGACTTTAAAATTATGTTCCATGCTTCAGGTTCACACCCTTTTGCCCAGATCTGCTGAGGACTCTTTTGCCACTTGAACTCAGGCTACTTTGAAGAAACAGTTTGAAAAATATTACATTTTAAAATATTTTTCCACCTCTTTATTAAGTGGTTGTAATTTGCCCCTAATAAGATAAATCCTACTTTACTAATTTCCAAATCTTGGAGAAGTGTTTCCAAATTCCTCTCATGTGATGTTTACAGGCTTTTGACTCATATCATGATTATTAGTTGATTTTCACACTGCATAATTTCTAAAGCACTGCAAAATTATTCATTTAATCCCTGCTTTCTTTATCATCTTTTCCTTTGATATGGAAGATACACACATGCACTTGCAAAAAAAAAAAGTATTATTTAAGAAACTATCCACAGTAAAGTAAAAAATATGCTATTATTTAGTTTATATGTGGAATGTAATATAGTTTTATTTTTTTGCTTTTTCTGTGGTTGTGCCTTGTCATGTTTGATTCTAATCTCAGTATCACCCATTTCTTCTTGGCATGTTTTTCTTCTGAATTTGAGCTTTTTCTTAAGCTACTGCTATTATTGACCACTTACTTCATCTTTACCACCACAAGCTTAATATATTTTTTTCATTTCTGGTATTTCTAAAGAAATCTGCTGCTGATGTGGTGAATCTTTAAAGTGTAATTGAAGAGATAAAAAGGTGAACATAAAAAAGGGACAAGGCTAATATAATAAAAATCAACAAATTTTCTTCTTTTTTTGTTGAAGTATAGTTGATGTACAATTTCATTTTATTTAATTAATTAATTAATTAATTACAGATTTTATTTGTTTATTTGACAGAGAGAGATCACAAGTAGGCAGAAAGGCAGGAAGAAAGGGGGAAGCAGGCTCCCTGTTAGCAGAGAGCCTGATGTAGGGCTCAATCCCAGGACCCTGAGATCGTGATCTGAGCTGAAGGCAGAGGCTCTAACCTACTGAGCCACACAGGCACCCACTACAATTTCATTTTAGTGTCATGTGTACAGCTTAGTGATTCAAGAATTCTATAGATTATGCTATGCCCACCATGATAAGCATAGTTACCATCTGTTACCATACAATGTTTTTACAATATATTAAATATATTCCTTATGGTATACTTGCCATCCTCATGATTATTTATTTTATAACTGTAAGTTTGTACATCTCGATCCCCTTCACCTATTTCTCCCCTTCTCCCAGCCCTCTCCCCTCTGACAATAACCAGTTTATTCTCTATATTTATGATTCTGTTTTTGGTTTTTGTTTGTTTGCGTATGTTCTTTTGTTTTGTTTTGTTTTTAGATCCTACATTTAAGTGAAATCATGTAGTATTTGTTTTTATCTGTATGACTTATTAAATCAAATAGGGTTTTTTTGTGGCGTTTAGAGAGTTTTCTACATATAGTATCATGTTATCTGCAAATAGTGGCAGTTTACTTCTTCTTTACCAATTTGGATGTCTTTTATTTATTTATCCTATCTTATAGCTGCAGCTAGAACTTTCAGGACTATGTTGATTAAAAGTGGTTAGAGTTGGGGCACCTGGGTGGCTCAGTGGGTTAAGCCTCTGCCTTTGACTCAGGTCATGATCCCAGCATCCTAGGATTGAGCCCTGCATTGTGCTCTCCAATCAGCAGGGAGCCTGCTTTCCCTCCTCTCTCTGCCTGCCTCTCTGCCTACTTGAGATCTTTCTCTGTCAAATAAATAAATAAAATATCTAATCTTAGAGGTTTTTCACCATGGAATATGATGTTAGCTGCAGGTTTATTATATATGGTCTTCATTATGTTGAAGTATGTTTCCTCTGAGCTCAGTTTCTTAAGAATTTTTATTATTAACATACTGAATTTTGTCAAATGCTTTTTCTGCATCTATTGAGATGCTCATATGGTTCATATTATCCTTCATTTTGTTAATATGATGAATCATAATAATTAATTTGCGGATATTGAAACAACCTTCCATTCTCAAAATAAACCCTTCTTGATCAGTGAATGATTATTTTAATGTATCACTGAATTCAGTCTGCTAATATTTTGTTGGAATTTTTACATTTATGGTCACCAGGAATATTAGCTTACAGTTTTCTATTTTTTGTAGTGTCTTTGTTTTGGTATCAGGTTAATGCTGACCTCATAGATTAAATATATAAGATTTTCTTTTCTCTCCTCTTCCTTTTCTTTTATTTTCTCCTCCCTCCCTCCTTTCCTTCCTTCCTACCTTCCTTCCTTTCCTCCTTCCTTGAATAGTTTGAGGAGAATAGATATTTAATTCTTTCAGTGTTTTGTAGAATTCATCTGTGAACCCATGTGGTCCTGGGCTTTTGGAGTTCCTTGATTACTGATTCAATTTTGTTACCAGTAATTGATCTGCTCAGATTTTCTGTTTATTTCTATTTGGAAGAGTGTATGATTCTAGGAATTTATCCATTTCTTGTAGGTTGTCCAGTTTGTTGGTATATAATTTTTTGTAGTTGTCTCTCATAATCCTTTGTGTTCTGTGATATCAGTTTTTACTTCTCCTCCTTAATTTCTGATTTTATTTATTGTGTTCTCTTTTTGTCTTTTTACTGGTCTGGACAAAGGTCCTTTTAAAGAATCAGCTCTTGGTTTCATTGATATTTTCCATTTTTTTTTTTTTTTTTTAGTCTCTATTTCATTTATTTCCACTCTGATCTTTATTATTTTATTCCTTCTATTAACTTTGGGCTTTGTTTGTCCTTCTTTTTCTAGTTCATTTAGGTGTAAGTTTAGATTGTTATTTGAAACTGAGATTTTATGTATAGTTTTAGAAACTGACCAATTATTTTTTAGATTGGCAATACAATTTTACATTCTTGTCAGAAATGTGTGAGTGATCCAGTTTCTCCACATCTTTGCCAACATTTGTTAATGCCACTTTTTAAAAATGTTTTCAATCTGATAGAAGTGTAGTGATATATCATTATGATCTCAAATTGTATTTCTCTTATAGTTAATGATGATGAACATCTTTTAATATGCTTACTTTTAATCAGTGTATTCTTTTCAGTAAAAGAAGACATGCTTCTGTCTTTTGCCAATTTTTAGTTAGATTGTTTATTGTGTTAATGATCAGGTTTGAGAATTCTTTATGTATTTTGGATTCTAGACCTGTGTCAGATATATAATTTTTAAAAGATATTTTTAAAATTTACTTGACAGAGAGAGACACAGTGAGAGAGGGAACATAACAAGGTGAGTGGGAGATGGAAAAGCAGGCTTCCCGCTGAGCAAGGAGCCCAATGGTGGGGCTCCATCCCAAGACCCTGGAATTATGACCTGAGCCAAATGCAGAAGCTTAAGGACTGAGCCACCCAGGCGCCCCAGATATATAATTTTTAAATGTGTTTCTCCTAGTCTATAGTTTGTCATTTCATCCCCTTACTAGTCTTTTGCACAGAAAAAGTATTTAGTTTTAATGGTGTTCAATTATCTCTTTTTCAACGAAATGTTGACCATTTCATTATTGAGTGTTAGAATTCTTTAAGGATGAATCTAAAGTATATTTTTCCTAAAAGTTTTAGTTTTACACTTAAGTCAATGTTCCATTTTGAATTAATGTTTATGTAAGATATGAGGTTTGGGTTGATTTTATTCATTAATTAATTTTTTGTTATGGATGTTCAATTGTGTCAGCATATTTTTTTTAAAGTTTATACTTCTTTCATTGAATTGCTCTTACTCTTTTGCCAAAAATAATTTGGGTATATTCTGTGAATATATTTCTGGATTCTCTATTCTGTACCATTGGTTTATGTGTCTATCCCCCTTCCAATACCATACTACCACGACTATTATACTATATATGACCATGTATATACTATACATTACTGTAGTATATGATTATATACTTTTCTATTATAAGCCATAAGTTTGGGTAGAGTGACACTTCCCACTTTTTCTTTTCAATATTATTTTGGCATTAGGGCTAATGCTTTTCTATATACATTGTAGAATAAGCTTGTCTATGTCAACATAAAACATGATAGTAATTACATTATACTTACAGATGAATTTGCAGGAAATTGATATTTTTACTATGTTGAGTCTTCAATCCATGAACATATTATTTATTTTCATTCATTTAGGTTTTCTTTCATTTCTTTTATGAATACTTTATAAATTTCAGTATTAAATCCTATACATTTCTTGTTGAGTATACATGTAAGTATTTCATTTGCATGAGAACACTTGTACCTGATATGTGGGTTTTTAAAATTTAATTTAATTTTATTTTTTTCAGTGTTCCAAAATTCATCGTTTATGTACCACACCCAGTGCTCCATGCAGTACATACCCTCCATAATACCCCCCACCAGGCTCACCCCACACCCTCCCCAATCCCCTCCCAAACCCTCACTTTGTTTCTCAGAGTCCACAGTCTCTCATGGTTAGTCTCCCCCTCTGATTTCCCCCAATTCTCTTCTCCTCTCCATCTCCCAATGTCCTCTGTGTTATTCCTTATGCTCCACAAGTAAGTGAAACCTTATGATACTTGACTCTCTCTGCTTGACTTATTTCACTCAGCATAATCTCTTCCAGTCCCATCTATGTTGATATAAAAATTGGGTATTCTTCCTTTCTGATGGAGGCATAATACTCCATTATATATATATAGATCATATCTTCTTTATCCATTTGTCCATTGAAGGGCATCTTGGTTCTTTCCACAGTTTGGCAACTGTGGCCATTGAATCAACAACAAATTAAGCCAACCCCATACACAAGAAGGGAAATAATCAAGATTAGAGCAGAGTTCAATGAGTTAGAGACTAGATATATGTTAGAACACATCAATGAAACTAGAAGCTGGTTTTTGAAAGAATCAATAAAATCGATAAACCATTGGCCAAATTAATCCAAAGAAAAGAGAGAGGGCCCAAATTAATAAAATTATGAATGAAAAGGAAGAGATCACAACTAACACCAAGGAAATAGAAACAATCATCAAAAATTATTACCAACAGTTATATGCCAATAAGTTAAGCAACTAGATAAAATGGATGCATTCCTGGAAACCTATAGATTTCCAAAACTGAATCAGGAGGAAACTGACAACCTAAATAGACCAATATCTAATAATGAGAGTGAAGCAGTGATCAAAAACCTCCCAAAAAACAAGAGCCCAGGACCTGATGGATTCCCTGAAGAATTCTACCAATATTCCAAGAAGAAATAATACCTATTCTCCTGAATCTGTTTCAAAAATAGAAACAGAAGGAAAATTTCCAGACTCTTTTTATGAAGCCAGCATTACCCTGGTCCCCAAACCAGGCAAAAATCCCACCAAAAGGAGAATTTCAGACCAATATCCCTATGAATATGGATGCCAAGATTCTTAACAAGATCCTAGCTAATAGGATCCAACAGTGCATTAAAAAGATTATCCACCATGACCAGGTGGGATTTATCCATAGGATGCAATGGTGGTTCAGCATTCACAAATCAATATGATAGAACAAATCAGTAAGAGAAGAGAAGAACCACATGGTCCTCTCAATGGATGCAGAAAAAGCATTTGACAGGATACAGCATCTGTTCCCGATTAAAACCCTTCAAAGTATAGGGATAGAGGGAACATTCCTCAAATTCATAAAATCTATCTATAAAAACCCCACAGCAAATATCATTCTCAATAGGGAAAAGCTGACAGTCCTCCCTTTGAGATCAGGAACATGACAAGGATGTCCACTCTTGCCATGGTTGTTCAACATAGTACTAGAAGTCCTAGCAACAGCAATCAGACAACAAAAAGAAATAAAAGGTATTCAAATTGGCAGTGAAGAAGTCAAACTCTCTCTCTTTGCAGACGACATGATACTTTATATGGAAAACCCAAAAGACTCCACCCCCAAACTACTAGAACTCAGACAGCAATTCAGTAATGTGGCAGGATACAAAATCAATATACAGTAATCAATTGCTTTCTTATACACTAATGATGAAAAAATATAGAAAAGGAAAATAGAGAATTGATTCCATTTACTATAGCACCAAGAATGATAAGATACCTGGGAATAAACCTAACCAAAGAGGTAAAGGGTCTGTACTCGAGGAACTACAGAACACTCATGAAGGAAAATGAAGAAGACACAAAAAGATGGAAGACCACTCCATGCTCATGGATTGGAAGAATAAACATTGTTAAAATGTCTATACTGCCTAGAGCCATCTATAGTTTCCATGCCATTCCAGTCAAAATTCCACCAGCATTTTTCAAAGTGCTGGAACAAATAATCCTAAAATTTGTATGGAACCAGAAGAGACCCTGAATTGCTAAGGAAATGTTGAAAAAGAAAAACAAAATTGGGGGCATCAGGTTGCCTGATTTCAATCTTTACTACAAAGCTGTGATCACCAAGACAGCATGGTACTAGTATTGTGTTTTTAAATCAGTTTCCATGTGTTCTTTTTGTCTATAGTAATAAAATTAATTTATTTGTGTTGATCTTTTATCTTACAACCTTGTGGTCTTGTTCCTTAGTTCTGGACTTTTGTTGTTGTTGTTATTGATTCTTTAGGCTATTATATGCCTTAGCACGTTCCATACTTGACAATTAAGACATCTGCAAATAGGGACAATTTCATTTCTGTTTTTCAAAACTGCATGACTTTTATTTCTACTTTATGTCTATTATACTGAATAAGACTTTTAGTTCTATGTTGAATAAATATGTGAGAGTGGACATATCATAGGAGTGAGTTACATAGTTTTCTATCATTACAATGATGTTAGCTATAGAATTTTTGTGAGAGCTTTTTATTAAGTTTAGGTAATTCTCTTTTATTCCTATCTTGCCGAGATTTTTTTTTTTTAAAGATTTTATTTATTTATTTGACAGACCGAGATCACAAGTAGGCAGAGAGGCAGGCAGAGAGAGAGAGGAGGAAGCAGGCTCCTGCAGAGCAGGGATCCCGATGCGGGGCTTGATCCCAGGATCCTGGGATCATGACCTGAGCCGAAGGCAGAGGCTTTAACCCACTGAGCCACCCAGGCGCCCCTGAGATTTATTTTTTTTAATCATGATGAGTTTTATATTTTGCCAAATATTTCTTATGCATGAACTAATTTGTTCAAGAGTTTTTCTTTCTTAGCTTGCTAGAAATGATATGATGTTCATATCATTAACAGTAAGATGATAGTTGGCAGTGTTTGATTTAAAATACTAATGTAGACCTGAATACCTGCAATAATTGCATTTGAACATAGTACATAATTATTTATACACATTTTGATTGTTATTGGAGTATTTTGTTGGGGATGTTTGTGTCTAAGCATATGAAAGATATTACTCTATAATATTTTCTTTTTACATTCATTGTCTGAATTTGGTATTAGATTAAAACTGACCTCATAAATTGAATTGTAAGGTTTCTCTCATCTTAAAGAGATTGTGTAAAATTGGTGTAAATTTTTCTTCAAATATTTTGTAGAAATCACCAATGAAATGATCTCAGCCTGAAACCCTTAAATTGTATTAAATTTAATTAATGGGTGTTGGAACTATTCTCTTAGGTTGTCTCTTCCATATTGGCTGAATTTTGGTAGTGTGGTTTTCAAAGATTTATGAGTTTATGAGTATAAAGATGTTCATTGAATTTCTTTTTTATCCTTTTAACCATTGTGGTATCTGTAATGATATCCCCTCTTTCATTCTTGATATAGATCATTTGTGTTTTCTTTTTTATATTGTTGTCATACTTGCTAAAGATTCATCAATTTTATTGATATTTTTCAAGACCAAGCTTTTATTTCATTGATTTTCCTTTGTTGTTTTTTCTGTTTTTCTGTTTTTAATTTTTTTTTCTGCCATTGTCTCCATTATTTCTTTCCTTCTGCTTTCTTTGGATGTATTTATTTATTTATTTATTTATTTTCCCCCCTAGGTTCTTGGGATAGGAACTTAAAATTTAAGACCGTTTTTATACTAATGTATGCACTTAGTGCTACTGTTTTCCTTTTAGTGCTACTCTAGCTATGATTAGCTACCTCATATGTTTTGATAGGGTATATTTTTATATGTATTTAGTTCTATACTTTTTTTTTTTTTTTTGAGACGTTCTCTTAGACTCATGACTCAATTATTTAGTTTTCCTGTTTGGAGATTTTGTTATTGTCTTTCTCTTACTGGTTTCTTATTTGATTCCACTAGGCTCAGAGAACACACTTGGTATGATTCTGACTTTTATAAACTTGTTATTTGTATTATGGCCTAAGATATGATTTTCTTGGTGACTATTATATAAGAACTTATTTTTTTTCTTCTGCCTTTGTTTGATTAAGTACTCTATATGTGTCAATTAGATCTTGTTGCCTGGTTGTGTTATTCAGATCTTTTATATCTGCTTTTTAGTGTGTAGTAATTCTATCAGTTGCTGAGAGGCAAATATTTATATTCAATCATAATTGTAGATTTATATATTTCTCCTTTCAGCTCTACTTTTTTTTTTTTTTTTTTTTT
>NW_019154087.1:80286284-80325041 GCF_002288905.1 Enhydra lutris kenyoni
TATTTTTTTTTTTTTTTTTTTTTGCCTTTTGAATCTTTAGACTATTGTTTGATGTGTCCACACTCAGGATTATATAACTTTCTGGTGAATTGATCCTTTTATCATTATTTCATTTTCCACTTCGTCAATACAAATGTTCTTTACTCTAAACTCTACTTCATCGGTTAGTAATAAGACTGCTTTTATTTTTTTTTATTAATATTTTCATGATATTATTTTTTCCAGACTTTTATTTCAACATACCTATGCTATTGAGTATGAAGTGAATTTTTGCAAACATAGAGTTGGATCATATTTTTGTACCTATTCTGCCAATCTCTGTCTTTGGTGTATGTAGATTTTTACATTTAAGGTAATTATTGGTATTATAGTACTTAAAGTCTGCCATTTTTATTATTATTGTTTTCTATTTGCTTCTTCTCTATTTTTGCTTCTCTGTTAGTGGGATTCTCTATCTATTGTCCTTGACAAAGGTGCCAAACTCATCTTATGTTGTTCAGAGTACTCCCATTTAGTCTGAAGGGAGAATGAGCCTATCTGGGCTGCATTCCAATCCTAGGTTGGGAAATGCCAGATCATGTTCTTCTGTTCAGTGGGGAAATATAAGACATGTAGCTGCTATGATGTTCCTCTCTTCCTAGCTTCTCTAGTAAATTTACTTCCTCTTCCTACCTTTACAAGCTTTCCTTTTGCTGTCTCTTGTGTTGTTCTAGGGTTTTTAGTTACACTTAATAAGGAAGAGCAGGAAGAAAAGAAGAGAAGCAAAGAATATCTTGTCTCGATTAGAAATTTTCCTTGGTCTCTTCTAATTTACTTTTCGCACAAATATTTCTTGAGAAATCTGCTGTGAATTATATATTTTGTTAGACATTAAAAATACATAAATTAAGCCAACTCTCTTCTTTTAAAGAATTTCTAAAGTAAAGAGACCCAGATATAATATATTCATTTTACCCTGCTGATATGAAGAAATATTAAAGTCACCCATCTCAGGTCAAAAGTTTTTAATAGATGAATTTGAAACTTAGACCTATGTAATCCTTTATAAGTTTAATATGATATTAAAGTGAATGAATAGCTCAAGCTGAGGAAATCATTAGTGTCAAAATAAGTCAGTCCTTGAGAGAGCTTGACATATTGAGGTGTAAAAATGAGCTCAGTATGGCCAAGTACAAAGAGCAAGAGGGACATTCTGCTAATTGAGAGTGAGCAGATGCTAGGACCCATTTATGAATAGCCGGAGGGATATTTTAAACTGGAAAGTAGCATTAATTCACTAGTACAATAATGTTGAACACTTTATGATATATGAATGTATGTTCTGTTATAGTACACTGGTTTCCAATCCTGTACCCTCTTTATCATTTAGTCCCCAGTGCTTCAATGTGTGTGACTGCTAGCTTTTTGGGAGAAACAGTCCCTCTTTGTGGGACAGTCTTGATCAATAAACAGTGAATTGCATCTTTAGACACTGCACAGAAAAAATACCAGTATTTCAAATCAGTTACTGTGACAACAACTGAAAAGGTTCCTAATATTACCAAATGTCTCCTGGGGAGATAATACAGCTTGCAGTTGAGAATGATTTACAATAAGCCATGGGCCGGTGGTTGGTAAAAACAAGACTTTCACAAAAATCCCTAGATGGCAGAAACTAGAGTAAAAAGAAATAATAATATCCTATCATTGAAAGCCAAGGAAATGGAAAGGATGACTGGAGAGATTTCAGAAAGTCAGCAATGAGACATAGTTTATATTCCATATTTTCTACCTCTAGCCCAATTCATAGAGACTATCTGAGAGGACTTTGAAGAGAAAAAGGCTTTTCTCTCCTTAAGTTTTAGATTTTGAAACTGCTCAATGTACTTCTATCAAACCAACATGTCTTACGAAATTTGTAGCAGGAATCAGGAGAGAGAGTTGATATTTAGTTACACTGATTGCCTCCAGTTCCTGTGTAGGAGAGGGCCCAGAAATTCCATCATGTCCTTGTAGCAAGACAAATTTAATTGCGAATCTGGCCAGAGAGCTTGTCAGAAAAGTAAAAGTTGCTTTCCATTTCAAAAGGTTTTATAAGAAGTAAATGTATTAATAAAGTTTAAATCCTAAAAAACTCTGCTCATAGTATATATAATGCATATTAGTTCTCATTACTATTGACTATCTACTTTGTGTTTAACATTCTTGTAAATATCTATACCAAAAATATATTTCTTAGAGAACGTAAATTGAATCTAGTTTAAAGTTGTGTGATAAAGAATTGTCTTGGGGCACCTGCGTTGCTCGTTGGGTTAAGCCTCTGGCTTTGGCTCAGGTCATGATCTCAGGGTCCTGGAATTGAGCCCCACATTGGGCTCTCTGCTCACAGGGAGCCTGCTTCCCTCTCTCTCTGCCTTCCTCTCTGCCTACTCATGATCTCTCCCTCTATCAAATAAATAAATAAAATCTTAAAAAAAAGAAAGAATTGTCTCTCTCCTTTCAATTATATAAATAATTCATAATGCTTTCATATATTGCAAACAGGCTAGATATTTACCTTCCTTTCAATTACAGTCCTAGAGACTTGGCTTGATAGATATTAATATCAGAGTCATCATTGATAATTCTTGTTAACTTTACAGTTACCACATCAGTTAGACTTAGCATATGCTGTGCATTAGATAAACCCTAAAATAGGAATAATTATAGAATATAAAATATTATACTTGTTCATGTAGAAGTATGGAAATAGGCATAGTGGAGCAGGCTAATCAACTCTGTTCTAAGAAATCCTCAACTCTAGGCTTCTTTCCCCTTTCATTAGATCCTTTCTAATGTGTGGCATTTATCCTCACGGCCCAATGTGACGGCATTCATGTTCTAGACAATAGAACAAAGAAAGGGAAAGAAGAATAAAGACTTCTGCCAAATACAACTGATGGAAGGCTCAATGACAAAGCCACATGAGATCCTATTGGTCAAGACTTAGTCACATGGATGTACTTACCTGAAAAAGAGGCTGCAAAATGCTAACTGGCCTTGTGCCCCCCAAGAATGATATTCCTATAGAGAAAAGAGACAAAGGACATTGAGAGGCAATGAGAAGTCCTTACAAAACTTAACAAAGTTTTTATTGAAAAAAAAATATGAAGAATAAACCTTTAACTTCAACATTTTAAAGAATGATTTAAAAATATTATCCTTGGGGCACCTGGGTGGCTCAGTGGGTTGGGCCTCTGCCTTCGGCTCAGGTCATGATTCCAGCGTCCTGGGATGGAGCCCCACATCAAGCTCTCTGCTCAGTGGGGAGCCTGCTTCCCCCTCTCTCTCTGCCTGCCTCTCTGCCTACTTGTGATCTCTCTCTGTCAAATAAATAAATAAAATCTTAAAAAATATATTATCCTCAAAGTTATATATAAATTATATATTTTCCAGATTTTTGCATATTGTTTCTAATTCAGATCAAGGGAATTTGGAACTCAGAAAACATTTTAAGGCAGATTGTCCCTTGGATTATCTTATCCTGGTGATCCTTTATCATTCACGAATTACAGTGGGTAAAGTGAAAATTGAGGCTCATAAAAGTAATTTTGTATATTGACTAGAAAAGTCAAGCCTAATTTCATTCATGAACCCTAAGTTCATTCAACGAAGACAGAAAATTTTACAGGCTTCATCTGATTTGCATAAAGGTATGAAATAAAGTAAATAAGATTGCTATTAAGTTTAACTCATAGAAATTAATCAATATCTGCCCTTAATAAAATCATGGACTAGAGATTTTTAGTATAAAAAATGATTTTTAGCTCACAAGTAGAATCTTAGAAATGAATTATTTTGTTAACTATTGCACATAAGTGTACATTTCAGCCTAATCATCTTTAAGTACTGAAAGGAAATGAATTTATTTTTCTATTGCAAAGATCTTGTATTTCTTAAGATAATAATGTTTATAAAACAATTTCTAAAAGAAATTGTAGATTATTACATCATTAAAAAATTGACATTCTTTACTTGCTATTGGGATTTGGGAAACTGGCAGATTGACTTACTAACATTCCATATAAATAAATCAAGGATTTTAAGTAAAATATAAAGCTATTGATAATGTGAAAATGCTACTGCTAAGACTGGAGAATATTTTACGACAGGAATAGTACCCTAAGATAACTATTTGCTGATAAATTCCAGAAAGATTCCTTCTGAAAATCTAAGACCATGAAAACAATTGACTAAGAAACAGCATTTTGGTGAGATTACAGCTTTTAAGTCAAACACATATTACATAAAATGGGGATATTATGTCAGTTAATATAACATATAAATTGGTCACTCAGAACACAAATGGGGTTAACTGCCCAATAAAGAAGTTTCTCAACCATTTGAGAGACCAAAATCACCTAGATGCAGATAGATTATAGCTACAAGAAGTACATCTAGGAAAGATGAACATTTTAAGTGACTATTTAATTTAATATGAAAAGCTTTACAGTTATGCATGAAAAATAATAAAGAGCTCTTTATTTGTTTCTTAATTTGTTAATGAGTAGTATCTAGTAGAGAGCTATTTGGACTGCTGAATATGTGGTGGTGCAACACAGATGTTAGCAGTAGTAACACATTTCCTTTTAATCATATTTACATAAAAAACTAAAAGGAAGGACTCAGTCTGCGGAAAGTGCTATTGTCCTGCTATTGTTAATGGACAGGAAAATACATGTTCCTTCCCCTCCTCACTGTAAATATTCACTCTGTTGAAGTTTGAACCTTAGCCATGGATCACTGTATGGAAACTATGGAATATATTATTTAGGGTTCAATTGGGAAGTAAAACTACTGTAAGAATGGTGAATACAAAAATCTAATTGTGAGATTGGACCTTACACAACTATGGGAGCTGGTAAGGACTTGGCAAAGCTGAAGCAAGACCTTCTGCTCCAGGAGCTAGAGCTGCTGTGCCATGCCTACGAAGTGAGCCAGTAGAACAGCAGAAACCACATGTGAGCTGTAGCACTCACGTTCTACCCTGGATTCCACAGGGAGGTGGCTGTTGCTCCAGTTTCACCTTCCAAATCTCATACTCCTTTCTTCAGTGGCCAAGCCCAAGAACCACAAAGGAAAGGAAATGCTGGCAGTCTCAGCTTAGCCAGGTTCAACCAGTATAAAATCACTGCATCATTATATTTTCTGAGCCTCCATTTTGTATTGTCTAAAAGAGTGGGAAAAATATTTTCCTGAGTTAATGTGAGTTTGAAAATACATATGTTGAAAAGTATGCTAGTTCAACTCACTACCATATGGTTATGTGTCTTTCTTCCTCTGCCAGAACTACCACACCTGTGAAAAGCACTTTGTCATAGAAGGTAGAGTTACAAAGACCATAAGAAGTCCTTCTCCTGCTTCTCTCAGAAGTATATCAATTCGCAACTCTCACTTGGAGAAACAGCCACATGGAGACGTGCTGAAATGTTTTTTCAATCTTCCAGGTTGTGTGTTCAAAGCATATTTCCAGAGAAATAATGCTATAAAAGATGGGTTAGGACAAAACCACAGATTTTTGATTCAGAAAGATTTGTAAAGGGACTCTGCTTCCTATTTAAAGTATGATATCTTGATTTTCCACTAAATAGATAATAATATCAATATGTAATAATTATTGCCACCTACAGTTCTTTTCTGAGGACTAATAAAATTCCTAGAACATCTAAAACAATGTTATGCACAGTGTGCTTTTAACAACCAATATTTCGTTGTCTTTTCCATCCCCATGGACCAAACAGATGTTGGTAGACCTGCATGGAATCTACTCCCATTTATTTCATTGCTCTTATAGAATACCTGCTCATTGAGTTCAGTTGAAAATAACCTACTGTCAAGTAAATTTTTAAAGGTAAAAGTAAAGAAAATGTCTGCTTATATTTAAAGG
Organism: Enhydra lutris kenyoni; assembly: GCF_002288905.1. Lineage (NCBI taxonomy): Eukaryota > Metazoa > Chordata > Mammalia > Carnivora > Mustelidae > Enhydra > Enhydra lutris. The sequence continues at coordinate 80,292,190 of NW_019154087.1, forward strand.
TTAAGAGGAAATAGAACAGACTTCTCCAAAAGATGCAAATGAGCTAGTTAGAAAATCAGAAAAGAAAAAAAAAAGACTTTTGTAGCTTAAATGATTCATTCTTCTGCTTGTCAAGAAATGGTATCAATCTTTGAGATAATTCGTTTATCTCCATATCAAGCTTCCATTTGTAATGTTATAATTAGAATTTGAATCCTTCATTCTTCTTTCAAAATGGGGAGCAAGTAAGTGGTTTTATAATAAGCTATCAGGTATTAGAGGTAAGCAGTATAATGGATAACACCTCATGGAATATTATAAAATCATTTTTGAACAGAAAACTATTTTAGCTAGTACTCATAAAGATTTAGACAAAACAGATAGTATATCTTTTAAATTAAGTACAAGAAGTGAAATTTTATGCTAATAGGCCATTAACTGGAACTAGCCTGAAATACTTACATGTAAAGAAATGACTTCAGGAGCAGATAAGCAGTGTAAAAAATTTCTTCTAAAAACAAATTTTATATCCTATGAAAGATAAATGAAACTTATAGAGTAGGTTTGGTATAATCAAATAATTAATAATTTCTCTTGGCTTAAGAGGATTGAAAATTATTATTAAAATTTATAGTCAGAGCTGGTAAAGCTGGGTCAAAGGGAAATTAATTTCATGCTATCTTTTTCTTGAATCACCTATTTCAATGTCTCTTCCAAGAGCACTAGCATGCCTAGTGCTCTTGGAAGGGACTAGTTTCTCTCTTGGATTATAACTTCCTGTTAAGCTACAATGTAGGATCAGTTATTTGTACCACATTCAGTTCTTAATTTAAAGTTTTAAATCTTAGCTTACTATTATTTATACTTCATTTCATTTGTTGAATAGTTTTGACCATTGCTATAAGTTAGAGCTTTTGTCTTTTTCTCTTTTTTTTCTTTTCTTTTCTTTTCTTTCCTTTCCTTTCCTTTCTGTTCTTTCTTCTTTCTTTCTTTTTTTTCTTTTTTTTGGCACATTGTTTTCCTAAGATTAAACACACAGTGTCACATAGTTAAGAGCTTGGTGTTTGGAAAGTTCTCTGCCACATTCAGATTGTGACATCCAGGGTCAGTTATGTAACTTTTTTCAGCCTCAGTCTCCCCACCTGTCAAAGGAGGATGAAAACACTTACCTTATAGAGTTGTTGTAGAGATTAAACAACATAATGTACATAAGATTATATAGTATGGTGCTTGGTGTGTATTGAACTGTGATATATCATTATTATTTCTACATCACATGAAATTTCAACAACATTTCATTCTGATTTATAAAATCAACTCTGTTTAAAGTGACTTTCTGCAAGGTATTTTGTTTATCTGTGTCTTCTTTTCTCAATGGAGTAACAGGGGACTGTACTTCACAGCTCCTTTAAAACTTTGTCCTTTACTGCACTTAGCCTAGTACTAAGTGCACCTTGAACAAGTCTTGCCCCTTATAGATATTCAAAACGTTTTTCCAAATGCCTGATGACAACTAGTATCCTTTCTCTTCTTATACTCATCTTGTATATTTGGTGCAACATAACAATAGCAATACCCCCCTATAAACCACCAGGCAAGACAACTGACAAACTATTTTCTTCATTCATATCACAGCTGAGTTGATTGCACTAATATTCCTCCTGAATATTCAGTACAGTAAGAATCTAGGGAAAAAACAGAATATTATTTGGCACATTGGTGAAACCTGGAAGAATGAACATTAATGACATTTTACTTAAATAACTATCTTCAAGATAGTAGGTAAGATGTCAACAGCTTTGTAGTTTTTCAAACCCATTCACAAAATCTGATTAAGAAACTAAACCCAGAAACACACAGAAAACATTTAAAACAAAACTAAATGTCAAGGAGACATCTTGAAGCCCAAAATATAACAAACCACCAAAAGCAGTAACAATACACTCTGAGAAAGTCTGCACAAAAACAACAAACAAACAAACAAACAAAAAAGGAGATGAGGGGATGCACTAAAAGCCTAAGAATCCCGAACTTGCCAAAATTTACTAACAAGAAAGGTCATCAGGGCAATCCAAGCACAGCAGCTGTAAAATTAGGAGCAATGGTTTTTTCAGGCACAAATTTACAGGTGAATGTAATTGTATCTCTATGTTTGATTATGCTTAAGTAGCTTGGACCCCACAAATTCTAGAAATTAACATCTGAAACCCTGATTAGAACTAGAGTGGAGGGCCATCTGAGTGGCGTAGTTGGTTAAGTGTCCAACTTTTGGTTTCAGCTCAGGTCATGATCTCAGAGTAATGGGCTCAAGCCCCGAGTGGGGCTCTGTGCTCAGTGCAGAGTCTGCTTGGAATTCTCTCCCCTTCTTCCTCTGCCCCTTCTGCTTGTATGCTCTCTCTATATATATACCTCTGATATAAATATATAAATCTTAAAAAAAAAACCTAAAGTGGAATTTATAAGCCAACATAATCTAAAACCATCATAAATTAAACAAATCTACATGAGGAAGTAGTGATTCCAGTTCTAGGGTGAATGGGGAACATTTTATTATACCACAAAACTAGGAAATTATATTACTACTGGGGTCATGGCAAAAGTAATCTAATGCTAATTTGAAGAATCATTCATTGGCTAAACATAAAATAATTTGAGCAACAGAGTAGTAATTTCAGTGGTTTGTAGCACATCAAATTCATGAAAATCCATGAGTTCGAAAGAAAATCACCACCACCACTACCACCATCATGAGTATATTCCTGATTTAAAAAAATAATTCACTTCATACCTTTAGAAGATGTTAATGAAAAGTAATCATTATTTGAAAAGTGGGAAGTAATGGAAAAGAATCCAGTTTCAGCCTGATTGTCCTGTAAATACTTTATCATTGTGTCTTATTTAATCAATATCTTGATGAGAGAAATTTATCTCCACAGAAGTATTCCAGCTAATAATTGAAGAAAGAATACTTACCAGAAACTATTAGAGACATCACTTATTTAAAACCCCCTAATGAAATATTAGACCTGGGTTTGTAAAACCATTGACTGATAGCATCTAGAAAATAATAGAGCCAAAAAAGAGGGAAGGAGAGAAGGGAGAAAGGAAGGAAAGAAGGAGAAAAGAGAGGAAAGAGACCATACACACACACGCACACACACACACACACACACATATATATATATGATGGATATATATATATATGATGGATGTACACACACACACACACACATATATATATATATATGATGGATATATATATATATATGATGGATGTACACATCTATTATAAAGTAACCTTACTTTTTTTTAGAAGATTTTATTTATTTATTTTAGAGGCAGAGAGAGAGAGAATATGGGAGTGGAGGGAGGGGGAGAGGGAGAGGGAGAGAGAATTTCAAGCAGACTCCCTGCTGAGTGGGAGCGAGACATTGTTATCTGTCTCATGACCTCAAAACCAGGAGTTGGATGTGCAATCAACTGAGCCAACCAAGTGCTCCCAAAGTAGTCAACATAAGAACTTGAAAAAGAAATAGATGAAAACTTGACATATAACATGCAGAGTACAGGAAATATAGCGACCAGAGAAATATATTAAATGCTAGCACAGGAATGCATCAGTGAAATGCAAACTGTGAAACACCCTATAAGAAACAAAGGACAAAATAACTGATTTCTTTTGAAAATAAATTACAAGGAAAAAAAAAAAAGGAGGGTTATCTATACATTCAAAGAGACCCAGAAATCATATCAACGAAATGCAATGTATGAATCTTTAAATTCTGACTTAACCCAACTGTTATGAGAAAATTAGAGAGATATAATTAGTGTTTAGAGATAGGATGATAATAGGATTGCCAAATATCAAGTATGATATTGTGGTTATGATTTTTAGGAAGAGTCCTTGTGTTTTATATATTTGTGTTGATATATTTGTAAGGTATTACAGAAGTGCTGATAACACTAACTTCATCTTTGGCCCTCCATCTTGTTCAAGCCCAAACAATGACCTCCTCAGGGTTCCAGGCCCCATAGAGGTTAATATATGTGCTAACTAGAACTCAGGAAGGCTTGTTTTGATTTTCCCTAGAGTGGTACAGTTTAGGTAACTAGTAGAGATGACTGGTACACAGGAGGCCTCACTTTAGATACCTACCCTGTGAACGCACCACCATGCCTTTCTTGCTCCATAAAAGCTGGGGATTAAGGTCCTGACTGGGTATAGAAGTGGGGCAGAGAATAGCTGCAGGCTGACTGGATTATCTGTCTTCCCTCATCTATCACCCCCTACACCCCTGCCACCTTATCAATAAGTTACTCTGAGTAAGTCTCTGTAAAAGAAATGGAATGGCTTACTTTGTTTTTTGATCTTAAACTTCTCAGTCTGCAGGATACTTTACTGACTCTCTTCCATCATCTAACAGATATAGTTTTGATATATGCAATTTGCTTCAAAATAATCCATTGATGATAGAGGGAATGGATGGGGATATGGATGAAACAAAATTAACATGAATTAGTCATTGCTGACACTATGTGATAAGTATACAGGAGGTCATTTTACTATTATCCTTACATATCCTTTTCCATAATGTGAGGTAAAAATATGTAAATAGTTATTGATCCCACTATCTGTTCTAATATTTTGGGGTATCATTGTTGACAGAAAACCATATTTCAGATCTTTCCATGTTCTTTTTCAAAACACTAAGGAAATACAGTAAGTGCTCATCCTCAGAAGAATTGAGTGAAAGTAGAGAAATTATAATTACTTTTAGAATCTGCAACTCTCTTTCACTAATACATAGTCACAAATCTCTCTCTCTCTCCCTCATTGTAACCTATTTATTCCTCACCACCATCCATATATAAGAAACAATGCTTCTCTGGGCTGGAAATAAGATTTAAAGTAAATGTTGAACAATTTATCTTGGGACTCCTTAGATTTCTATTTGGACTACTTTATTTGAATATTTCTTACAAAGTATAAGAATTTAGATATAAAATTTTTAAATTATACTATGCTAATAATTGTATTGTAATACAGGCAGAGAAATGCATTGTATTTCATGTTTAAGTTAAATGAGAGTAAATATAGGATATATAGAAAGGTATACCTTACTTGATGTAATAAATATCTTCCTGAAAACTATGTTTATTTGTCGGATTAAAAATAAATTGTCATTTAAGTTACTAAAATGGCAAGTCATTTTCATAGTATCCCATAATTTCTTCTAGATTTTCTTAGTTTTTGATCTTTGTTGTTACAGTTTTTGCATTAAACTTTTATTATATTCAAAACAGTAGGATATAAAGATCAAAGCCTATTAAATCTATACTAATTTTATGAACAAGTTTCATTCCCTTTCTTTGTTCTATAAGCAAAACAACTTCTGGTAGTAGTTTTACAGAAGAATTTATATGCAAGCTTTGTCCTTTTAGCCTATATAACTTCTTCCTTTCCTCAGACTTAGAGTCTGCTACTCTTACTCCTGATTCTTTTACCTTAGAAATAGCAGAAGTCACATATCTTTATTTCAAGCCATACTGGTCATGTTTCATCATTCAACTGAAAGGTGATAGACCATTTTAGTTCATGTTTGGTAACATTTTATTATTACAGGAAATATTTAAAGTGATAGTCTCAAATATCATTTTTCTGGATGTATTGATCAAAGCTAGAGATCACAGCTCTATTTAATAGCCATGTCATATTTTCTGTTAAGAACAGGAAAATTTAAATAAGATACACAGGTAACAATATAGTTTAGAACATGTTAGGGTTTGATAATTATCAGTGTTCTCTCAATTTCTTTAGCTTTTAATATTTGATAATTAAATTGAGTCATGCTTTAAAATGTCAACATCATTTAATATGGTTATAACATAGGAAATATCATAAGACAGCTCCAAACATTGTCCAACTTTTTACATCATGTATCATCTTTTGTACATATTGCTGAATTCAGAATGGAATTTTTTGTACCTATGTTCTTTAGCAGAGTATTGGTGTCAGGGTTCTACTGGGATAAGTATAAATGAATTGGGACTGATTATCTTTTAATTCTTATTCTTTAGAAAATTTTATATAATACTGGAATAATGTGTCCCTTGGAAGTTAGGTAGAACTCACCTATCATATCACTAGGGTTTATTTATTTATTTTATATAAATCAGGTATATTATTTGATTTATAATAACCAAATGTGTTACTGATTATAAGATCATTTAAAATTTTTAATTTTTCTCTTGTCAGTTTTTTCAATTAAGTATTCTTCTAAGCAATTGGTCCTTTTTATCTTTTTATATTTATATACATAAAGTTCCTCATAGATACTTATCAAGTTTGTAATTCCCACTGTATTTACAATTATGCCCACTTTTAAATTCCTTATAATATTTTAAACTTTATCATTCTTTCTTGTTCAATCTGACCAGAATTTTTTTTTAATTTAATAAGTTCAGTTTGGTTTGTTGATCTGTTTATAGTTTCCTACTTCATGAAATTCTACTCTCATCTTGATTATTAATTCTACTTTGGATTTATTCTGTTCTTTTTCTAACTCTGGGAGAGAAGCATACATCATTAATCATCAGCATTTTTCTTCCTTAAAAAAATGTATATCCACACATTTTCTTGGAAATATGATTTTGCTGCACTCTAGAAATGTTGATATATTTACTTCTTCTGTTTTTCAAATGTCAAAATTCCATATTCATATCATATTTTAAAAATGTAAGATATTTAAACTAAAAATATTATCTTCTTTTATAATTAATTAATTCAAAAAATTTAAAGACTTTATTTTATTAGAGAGAGTGAGTGGGGGGAGGGAGAGGGAGAGAATCTCAAGCAAACTCCAACCTGAGCACAGAGCCAGATGCAGGGCTTTGTCTCATGACTCTGACTGAAACCAAGAGCTGGATTTGGAGCTTAACTGCCTGAGCCACTCCGGCACCCCTAAAATGAATTTATTTTTAATTGAAGCCATTTCTGATAGGAAATTTTTTCATATATTGAGATATGAGACTTACTTTAGAGCTGAGCACTGTTTTGTAAAAATTTTGTTCTTAATTTTTATTAGCAGAGTTCATATATATCCCTTGAGTTAAGCTTGTTAATTATGTTGAATAATTTTTTTTTTTTCATTCTTCACAAGGTTCTTGTACTGCTTCTTAACAATCAAGCATTGTGGAAGGCATATTGAAATATCCTATCATGATAATAGACTTGTCAACTTCCCCCTGTAGTTTGTCAATTTTTGTTTCCACATTTTATGCAATCTTAGACATCCCATAATATAACACACCATTTTATGTACCACTTTGTACAAACCAAATACTGCTAATTATTATACATCAATAATTGATTAGTTAATAATTACTGTTAATCAGTGATTGTATATCACACACATAAGTAAAAGTGAAAATATAAACCGATAAATTAAGTGAATTAAGTGTGACAAAGTGTTAGTATTTGAAATCTCACAGTTATGGATGACTTTTAAGCATCATCAATGTTTATTTTTCCATTTCATATCATCTCTCTGTATTGCACAGTATTATACAATATGGTAATAAAGTATTTATTAGAAGAGTAAAACATTAATGTCTACAGAAACTTTTCTGAACCACTAACACTCTGCAAGCTGGGATAATGAGAATTTATTGTGACAAAAGGTTTTCAGACAATCATGACTTGTGATCCTTCCAGGAATAGTGCTTAGAGGGCTTCTGAACTGGAACAGCAAGGGGTCTCAAGGTGTCCATTTATGCCGACAGATTAAGGATTAAGTTTACACACAGTCTAACAATAACAACTTTTTCATATTTGTTGCCAGGCTAGCAGCAATTGTAAAATTCTCTAGATGTGAAGACCCATCCTTATTCTAGAGATGTTAAAAATATATTTTAAAAATGTACCTTTTGGGGGAACCTGGATGGCTCAGTGGATTAAAGCCTCTGCCTTCGGCTCAGGTCATGATCCCGGTGTCCTGGGATTGAGCTCCGCATCAGTCTCTCTGCTCAGCAGGGAGCCTGCTTGCCCCTCTCTCTCTCTCTGCCTGCCTCTATGCCTACCTGTGAACTCTCTGTCAAATAAATAAATAAAATCTTTAAAATTTTTTTTTAAAAATGTACCTTTTTATTGAAATATGGCTATTTTATTAGGTATATTTAAAATTATAAGTATAGCTTCCCAGTGGATTTAAATGTTTATCATTATGAAGTGATCCCTTCTGTCTTCACTCAAGTTTTCTTTCTTTAGGTTACAGGGCATATTTTTTTCTCTCCCTTGCTTTGAACATTTCTGTCTATAGCTGAGGTTAAGGTTTATCAATTAGGACCTGTAGGCCAGATTTGCCCTGCCTTCTTTTTTTTTTTTTTTTTTTTTTTAGGATTTTATTTATTTATTTAACAGATGGAGATCACAAGTAGGCAGAGAAGCAGGCTCCCCACTGAGCAGAGGCCCGATGTGGGGCTAATCCCAGGACACCCAGGATCATGACCTGAGCCGAAGGCAGAGGCTTTAACACACTGAGCCACCCAGGCGCCCCTGGCCTACCGTCTGTAAAGTTGCTCCCCACGGTGATGGTAAGAAAAGAGGCTACGAGGCAAATGGATCTGAGAGATGAACTTTATTGCAAGCACCCTCGGGCGAGGTTCCGCGACTCACAGAAAGAGAGAGAGGGGGATAGTGAGTCGGGGAAGTCGCACTGGTAGGGAGTTGGCAAGGTCATTTTATTGGGTTGAAGTAGGGCATAGCTTTGCGCCCATTGGGTATGTGGTGATTGGAGGGTATGGGGGGGGTGGTCTGTGATGGCCAGTTTCCAATTTGGAAGCTCCTGGGTGGAGAGTTTCAGTCTCCTGATGGTGACGTGGAGGCCGCAGTGAGGGTGGCGGGAAAGTACGCCATCTTGGAGAGGGTTGGCAGGAAGATCCGCCATTTTGGAGCCCCGGTTTCCCAGCCGGCCCATCACCCTCTGTTTGTAAAATTTTACCAGAGGGTAGTTGGGTTAGATGGTGATGGTAAACTCAGGATCTCTGTTTTATTTTTCACCCTCATATCTGTATCCCACTTTAGTTCCTGTCAGGCAGAATCTGCAGGACATTTTAATTCTCAACTGACACCTGTTTTCCTTTATCCTCTTAAATTCTTATTGTTGTTTCTGAGATGCATCCTTCCAGGTATTCATTTGTAAATTATGCAGCTTTCCTTGCAGTCTGCTTTAAAACCTTCTCCATGTCCTTGGTAATTTAGCATTTTACTCCAAGAACACAGTTTTAGGTTGAATTTTTTATGAAGCCTGATTAGTTATACTCAATTTATTGTAGTAAGGAGTCACTCTTTTGTCAATTCTGAGGTTCTTACTCATTATCTTGCCACGTATTGGTTCTCCAATATATATTGTTCATATAACATGTATGAATAGTGCTCATACATAGTTCTGAGTTTCAAATTCCTGAAACTTAAGCCAGAGGTATGTTAGAACCTTATATTTTAGCTGTCATATTTTTTTTAACATTTCTCTCAAAGATCTAATTTTTTGCACCTCTCTTTTCCATACTGGTTGTCTTCAGACCTAACTTCTAGTCCACTAACTCTCGTGGTTCTCTAATATGCTGTTGAAAAAACTCCATTACAAAATTTTTAAGAATAAAAATTTATTTTTCTATTACACATCTTTTTGTTTTCTCTTTGAAAAACAATGTCATGATACTCACTTTTAAGATATCAGTCATGTTTTCAAAGTTCGCATTTGTTACTCCATATTATATACCAGGTAATTCTAATATAAGAAATCCTTGGTGTTCTAAAAATAATGTTTCTAGTTTATACTAACTTTCACACACAGTAGCTTGTTTACTTGTTGTCTTAATAATCTTTGATCATGAGATAATATTCTTTGATTTTAATCTATGGAAATTCTGAGGAGTAGAATTTTGACTGCTTTCTTCCAGGGTGAAATTACATTTGGGACTATGGGTATTATTACAAACTTTGACCTACTAGAGACTTGTGGGACCTCTTTTGCTTCTGCCAAGGTTTATGCTTCAGCACAAAGTTGAAAGTTAAGCTCTCCAAATCTACCAATAGTTGTAGGTTCTTTGTGAGAATTTGGACATTTGCATTCAGAGTTTGTTTCAGGTACTGATGGTGGTAGAGATCTCACTAAGGGAAAGACCAACAGTGCACTCCAGAGTATGTTTTCTCCAGGATTTAGGTAATGATCCTTTAATGAATGTGTGCCATACTACTGCTAGAATTAGAAATCTTATCATCAGCACCAAACCTACATTTCCTGTTTTCAAAGACAAGATTAATATTATCTATTGTTTGTTTCTTTTATATAAGAAGAAATAAATAATTACAGTACCTTAGTAGCATACCATCTATCACACTCACCCTCTAACAGTGGTATCTGAATTGTCAGATCTCTACCAACTCTGATGCAGTAGAATCATGCCAGGCCATGTTCTTCCTGATATTTGCTTTAAAAAAAAAAATTGGTTTTTTTTTTTTTTTTTTGGTGTTCCAAGATTCATTGTTTATGCACCACACCCAGTGTGCCATGCAATACATGTACTCCTTAATATCCACCACCCCACTCACCCATCCCACCCCCTTCCTCTCTAAAACCCTCAGTTTGTTTCTCAGAGTCCACAGTCTCTCATGCTTTGTCTCCCCCTCCGATTTACCCCAATTCACTTTTCTGTTCCTTCTCTTATGTCCTTCATGTTATTCCTTATGCTCCACAAGTAAGTGAAACCATATGATAATTGTCTTTCTCTGCTTGACTTATTTCACTCAGCATAATCTTCTCCAGACCCTTCCGTGTTGATACAAAAGTTGGGTCTTCATCCTTTCTGATGGCTGTGCAATATTCCATTGTATATATGGACCATATCTTCTTTATTCATTCTTCTGTTGAAAGGCATCTTTGCTCTTTCCACAGTTTGGCTATTGTGACCATTGCTGCTATGAATGTTGGGTTACAGATGACCCTTCTTTTGAGCTGTAGTTCCCAGTACCTGAGAGAGATGAGTAGAGAGCATAAATAGTGATTTGAGCCTGAGAAATGTGCTAACTGAACAGAGAAGAGTCAACTTCACAGTTTGTTTTGCTGTTGGTTTTTCTTTTAATTATTTTTTAATTGATTGGTGACTATGGCTTTATGACATAGTAGGGAGAGATTTTAAGAAAGTGGGCAGGGCTATAATGTTAGCTAAGATGAATTCTTGTTAAATCAGAGAAGTGTTTTCTTCGTTCATTTTACTAATTTTTGATTAGTTGATTTTTAATATATATTTAACCAACTCCTTGTAATAATCCACCCATCAATATTTTTGCTAGCATAAGTGTTCTTATTTTCTGGGATATCGTATTATTTCAGTTGAAGTGTCCATTACTATCAGATATAATCTTAACATATATATTATTTAAATTATTATTATTACTTTTTACATTTAAAACACTGATTTTATTCAAATACTACCTATATATACATTAAAAAGAGAAGCAGATTAGAAATAAATGTTCTATTCTTCCAATTAAATTCCAGTACTATAAGGGCAGTAAAACAATGATATCCTGGAAAATATACAGCAACAAACATGCCCTCTTCCTTCACTATTCCACAGGAAGCACTATAGGCCATTTGCTTAATGTACCAGGTATCTAAATTAATTTAATCTCCATTTTACATATAACATCTCTTTGACAATTAGACCTGTAATACTAATCAAGTGACATTATCCATAGAATTGTAGGGTGTATGAATTGATAGAGCCTAAGAGCTAATTAAAGAAAAGTCATCACATGTATTATCTCTCTAAGCCTCTGATTCCTGTAAGATTTTTTATATAGAAACTATGGAAGTGACTAACTTGAATGATTTCATAATGTCACTTCATATTATTATTTTCCACTGAAATAACAGCTTGCAATAATTCAAACGGCTCTTCTAGTGAAGAGGTGGAAAAAATGTTTGGAGAGATTAGAAATCTTGTTCTTGGAATGATTGACATTTCACTTTTTATCACTAGACAAACATGCATTTTAGAATATTATACTCCAAAATAAATGGCTGAAATAAAAAATGATCTTAGTCATTTTCTTGCAAACCAGCCAAAATAGCTGCTCTTTTTATTTTATTGATTAAAATTGATGTGAATTACTCTTGTGTTTAGAGAACTAAGCTAGTGGGAGTGGTTGTTGTCCTTTTAGTGTATGTAGATTGGTCTAGATTAATGCAGTACCACCCAGTTACACAACTCCTTATTCCTATTGGTGCAAATAATTTTAGATTTTGCTAGAACACTTAACCCGACTGAACTAGTGTTGGGAAAAGGCAGATGTGAGACCAAACTCACACTTGTTTTTTTATTTATTTTATTTTTTTTAATTTTTATTATTATGTTCAGTTAGCCACCATATAATACATCATTAGTTTTTTTTGTTGTTGTTGTTTTTTAAAGATTTTACTTATCCACTTGACAGAGAGAGATCACAAGTAGGCAGAGAGGCAGACAGAGAGAGGGGGAAGCAGGCTCCCCGCCGAGCAGAGAGCCTGATGTGGGGCTCAATCCCGGGACCCTGGGATCATGACCTGAGGTGAAGGCAGAGACTTTAACCCACTGAGCCACCCAGGCGCCCCACATCATTAGTTTTTGATGTAGTGTTCAATGATTCATTAGTTATGTATAACACCCAATGCTCATCATATCATGTGTCCTCCTTTATGTCCATCACCCAGTTACTCCATCCCCTCACAGACCTCCCCTTCCACAGCCCTCAATTTGTTTCCCAGAGTCAAGAGTCTCTCATGGTTTGTTTCCCTCTCTGATTTCTTCCCATTCAGTTTTCCCTTCCTTTCCCTATGATATTCTGCACTATTTCTTATTTCCCAAATATGAGTAAAACCATCTGGTAATTGTCTTTCTCTGATTGACTTATTTCACTTAGCATAATACCCTCCAGTTCCATCCATGTCAATGTAAATGGTAGGTATTCATCCTTTCTGATGGTTGGGTAATATTCCATTATATATAGGAACTATATCTTCTATATCTATTCTTCTGTTGAAGTGCATCTTAGCTCCTGCCAGTTTGGCTATTATGGACATTGCTGCTATGAACATTGGGGTGCGGGTGCCCCTTCTTTTCACTAACTCTGTATCTTTGGTATTTACCTAGTGGTGGAATTGCTGGGTTGTAGGGTAGCTCTATTTTTAACGTCTTGAGGCACCTCCCCACTATTTTCCAGAATGGCCATACCAGCTTGCATTCCAACCAACTGTGTAAGAGGATTGTCCTTTCTCCACATCCTCACCAACATTTGTTGTTCTCTGTCTTGGTAATTTTAGCCATTCTAACTGGTATACAGTGGTATCTCATTGTGGCTTTGATTTGTATTTCCCTGATGACAAAGGGTGATGTGGAGCAGTTTTTCATGTGTCTGTTGGCCATTTGTATGTCTTCTTTGGAGAAGTGTCTGTTCATGTCTTCTCCTCATTTCTTGACTGAATTTTTTTTTTTTTTTTTTTTTTTTGTGTGGTGTTTGATAAGTTCTTTACAGATCTTGGATACCAGCCTTTTATTTGTTATGTCATTTGCAAATATCTTCTCCCATTTCTTAGGTTACCTTTTAGTTTTGTTGACTGTTTCCACTGCCATGCAGAAGCTTTTCATCCTGAGGAAGTGCCAATAGTTCATTTTTGTTTTTGTTTCCCTTGCATTTAGAGACGTGTCTTGCAAGATTTGCTGCAGCCGAGGTCAAAGGGGTTACTGCCTGGGTGCTCCTCTAGGATTTTGATGGGTTCCTATCTCACATTTAGGTCTTTCATCCATTCTGAGTGTATCTGTGTGTATTGTGTAAGAGAATCGTTCTCCTACTTATGGCTGTACAATTTTCCCAACACCATTTATTAAAGAGACTATCCTTTTTCCATTGGATATTCTTCCCTGCTTTGTTGAAGATTAGTTGCCTATATAGTTGTGGGTCCATTTCTGAGTTTTTTATCCTGTTCCATTGATCTATGTGTCTGTTTTGTGCCAGTACCATTCTGTCTTGATGATCACAGCTTTGTTATAGCTTGAAGTCAGGCATTGTGATGCCCCCAGCTTGGTAAGCACTAGTTTATTTTGAAAGTTTCTACTTCCTGTAAGCACACTCTGCCTTCTCTCAAAGAGTTTCCTGCCCTCTTTCTTTTCCCATGATGTTGTCTGTCTTCAGAAGCAATCATATTTATCCCAATAGTGGTATTTTTTATAGGTCTCATCTCATCCCTGCGCTCCCTAAGTTGTTGTATGCCAATGTGTAGATTATCTGTTCTGCCTCTTGAACATCCAATTCTGGTGTACAGTTAGGTGTCACTGGTTCTTTCTGCTTCATTTGGATCTGATAAATATGATACTAACCATACTCTGCACCTATGGAATGCACCTGAACTGCTCCATAGCCTCCCCTTCCCTCTTGACTTTTTCTCCCCACCAGTCTTTAAGCATTTTTGGAAAGCTGAGGGAAACTGGTCTGTTTTTGTTTGTTTGTCACGATATTGCAGTATTCAGTGTCTAGGCCATCTTCTCTCCCAGATATCTTCCCATTATGGCTGCCCTATCATGGGAATATGCCTGCTGTTTTGGATATACCACCACATGAAACATGTGGGATCATTGAATATTATGCTTTTCCATAGGCAGACATGGAAGTGGGACACTAGTCCTGATTTTCTCAAGTCCTTCAAATTATTATGTTTCCTACTAGGGATTCTCCTGTCTTTCTCCTCCACACCCTAGGCTCTGACACAAGGGAATAGTAAGTGCTGATTTCATTAAAAGAGACTGAGACAGGAATTTCATATTTATTTCTCATCCAATGTCTCTCTGGCTTGTCAGAAATTACTTTCCTAGAGTAAAGACTTTTTGTTGACATTGTTTTAACAATTTTCTTCATATCTGAGGTGGTAAACTGCATGGGTTGCCCTTAAGAAAAGAAAAGGGAAAATTAAATGAACAAATAATCAAAGCAGAAAACTGAAAGACTGATAGAATATTGACTGTATTTATTGACTTATTTAGTTTTAACCCCAGCGAAACTCTTATGCTAGGTGAAGACAACATAGCATTTAAGGTCATGGACTCTGGAATCAGATAGGCTTGGCTATCAGCACCAACACTATATGTTATAGCTATGTGACCTTCAAAAACTATTTGATTTATTTCAAACTGTTACTTCAGTGGAAAAATTACAATGATAATAGTTCTTACCTCATGAGTACAGTGTCAGGATTTAGTAAAATAATGTAATGGGACTAACTTAGTGCAGTCCCTGCTCTAGAGTAAATGTTGAATAATTCATTGAGGGATTGCTGTCATTATAGTAATAGTAATAAATATAATTGTAATAATACTAGTAGCAGAAGAAGGAGGAAAAGGAGAATGACAAAGTATAAGAAGAGTCAAGGAGAAGGACAAGTAGAAGAAAACAGCTAAGATGACAGAA
This sequence comes from Enhydra lutris kenyoni, assembly GCF_002288905.1. Lineage (NCBI taxonomy): Eukaryota > Metazoa > Chordata > Mammalia > Carnivora > Mustelidae > Enhydra > Enhydra lutris. The sequence continues at coordinate 80,307,671 of NW_019154087.1, forward strand.
AATTCATATTTCAATTGCCTTAACCAAATCAAATAATAATTCATAAGTGAAAGTTATAGAGATCTTTCTACCTTACCTACAAAACTTTGCTTATTCTAGATTCATATATTTCATTGATTGTCTTTATTTCTGACATTTCTCATTTACTATCTCCAATGAGTTTACTTTATAACTTTTTCAACATGAATAAAATAAAAAAAATTGATCATAGAATTTTGGGTTTCATTTATTATTCTTTTCTAAGTCATCATCAAACCAACATTTGTACTTATTAAAATATGTGACTTATTAAAATCATCATCTTCAAAGAGTACATGTACATCATAAGATGTCAGTACCACTCATTTATCAGGAAATATGTAACTCATCAGAACATTTATATGCATTTGGGGCATGTAGAGTCTATTAACCTGAACCACTGCAATATAGTTTTTTTTTTCCCCCAAAGATTTTTATTTAGTTAATTAAGAGAGGAAGAGAGAAATTACAAACAGGGAGAGGAGCAGAGGGAGAGATAAAGGGAGAAGTGGACACCTGCTGATCAGGGAGCCCAATAGGGCTAGATCCCAAGCCCCTAGGATCATGACCTGAGCTGAAGGCAGACACTTAAGCAACTAAGCCACCCAGATGCCCCTGCAATAAAGTTTTACTAGTGATCTAGAAAGAATTATCATGGGTCCTGTCTTGCTCGAAAACTTATAAACAGTATAGACACTTGGGAATCTGATAATCATTATGCACATTTAGCTCATATATTATTAGTCTGAATCAGACCCCCCTTGATTTTGACCAAGGGTGGTTTTCATTTGGCAGCTGTTCAGTAGTCCTTGTGAAATAATTTGGATTATTTAGTTCATTTTGGGTAGAAAATTCCCCACACTATAATAAGATATATATGCTATTTATTTTCCTCTGTCCAACAAACTGAGGATTTATTAACATCACAATTGAAATGTGACAATTACAAACATATTTTATATAAATGTGTGTCCATATGTTGGACATAGCTTTATGGGGGAATATCATTATGAATAATATGATACCTGTAAAATATATAAAATTGATTTTATCTATGATCCTATCTATAACCCTTTAAAATTTGGTTTTGTGGGTGAAGCTAAGGTTGTTGTAGATAATATTTAGTAAAGTTTCTCTTCCCTCCTCTTTCTCTCCCTCTTCTACTCTCCCTCTCATTCTCTTTTTTTCTTTTTGACCCAGTTATAGAATAAATATTTTTTATTAAAATTCTTGTTGCTGCTGGAGATTTTAGTGGAGCTTTTATTGATTTCTGTAAGTGTGATGTCTATTGTTAATGATATCCACAGTGATATTAACATGAGACACAGTTGGAGACTAAGACATTAAGCTCTGGATTTGTTTTTTCATCTTCAATTCAATCTTCACATTGCAGTCAGGATGATCTTACTACAACACTGTAATAGTTTTGTCACTCATCTGCTTAAAACCTTTATTGGCTTCCTATTGCCTTCCTATTTGCCATTCATCATAGCTTAAAATATCCTTTTCCTAGTCAATCCTCACTATTTATTTTATCTCTTGTTTTGCTATCCTTATTCCCATATCTCATGTGTATATAGTATTAGATTGTTTCAGTTTCTTAGGTTAATCAAGCCCCCTTCTCATATCCAGGCTTTGTATGTACTCTTCCTTTTCCTATAAACTCTTTCTCTGCAATTGCAAATGGTTAACTCTGACTCATCCCATTAGGTTTCAGATGAAATTGTATTAAGTTTTCCTGTTGCTTCTATTCACAGTACATTTCGTTAACTCAATCTTATTATGCACTTTTTGTATTAGTTGGATTATTGCCTTCACTAATAAATTATAAGCTCCATGAAAGCACAGGGCTTGTCCATGAATATTACTCTTATCTTTGTGCTTTAATTATTACAGTACCTTAGAACATATTAGATGTTCAATAATTTGTTCTCAATTGGTGAATTAATCGATAGATGGATGAATGGGTGGGACCTAGTAAGACCACTGGGTACATACTCAAGCATCATCTGAATTCATTTGTAACTGAACTGATGTAAAAATATTAATATTAGTAACTTTAAAATCATGATTATGTTTGATATTAATTCATTCTTTCATTCAAGTTATTTGCTGAATTCCAAACAGTGTGTAAGGTGCCATAACAAGCATCTCCAGTTAAGAAATAAGAAATTAATAAACATAAAATCTCGTGGATGTCACAGTCTAGTTAACAAACAGTATCATATCCAAGTGAAATGTTCAATTAGTTGAAAACATGATAATAACTGTATGTTTTAGTTATTTAGTTTTTAACCCTATGGATCTAATGAGGTATTTTTCTTTACTTTTTTCCTTTTTTTTTTTTTTAACATTTCTTTTACTTGTCATAGCTTTCTCTACAAATTTTCCCACATGGTTTGTATTCTAGAGAAATTTTATTTAAAAAAAAAAAGACAAACTTATTTCTTATTCTTAGTGGTAAATTCTTGAAGTAAGAATAGTATTGCTTCATGGAAAGGAGCTAAGAGAAAAGAATGTCAGTTGGCCAGTTTTCATGATGTCCTATAATAGCAGGTATGCTTTGGCTGCCTAGTGGTATCATGGCTTGATTTCCCTTTTCCAAAAGACAGCTTAAAAACATTGAGCTGAATGTGAAAATCAATCTTTTCTTTTTTAATTGCTTCAAGTGTCTTTGGTTTATTAAGCTCCATTCTGTTTGTATCCTTTATGAAATATAATACCTTTATGTTGCCTTATGGCTTTACCTAGCTTCATTGTCCTCTGCAATTTTAGCTTTATTTGGCATATACTTCAAATATTATTATAACCTCTTTGACTCTTTTACTCCTTTATATTATATTATTTTATATTTTAATGTTATATGAAGAATAGAAAGAAGTAATGCAAAAAAAAAGTTTCTTGAACATCACATGAAAAAAAAAAATCCAAGTGTCTTTTTCCATTGTTTACTCCTTGGGAATATTTTTTCAGCCACAAGCAGATCATCCAAATAAGGGTCTCTTGATGACAACATTAAAGGTAGAGTAACCTCTGGTGGTACTGAGTAAGGAAATATAGTAGATATGTATAACTTCCTGAATGCATAATTTTAATCAAGTTAACTGTATATAAATCTTATTCCATATTGTAACTTGTGGTATTTTCCATGAATCATTTCTGCTGACTTTATAAAATCATTAGTTTAAAATAACTTTGGATACCATTATAACTATATGAATCTAGTGGCAATAATTGAGCATTGCACTTAAGAAATTAGTATCAAAGGTAGATAGATCAAATGGATAGTACATCTTCCGGACATAGTGGCAGAATGTGGCTTAATCATGGCAGGCCAAGTTTCAGGTTCTTGGAGTCCTTTGTTCATGTTCTTCATCACCACATTACATTAATGCATACGTGGGTATTCAGTTAATTAACTCAGGGGAAGCATCCTGTAGAGAACAATTACAACATAACTTGGACACATGGCTTTTTTCATTATCTACAAGAAGAGTGAGGGGAAGGTTTAGGCAGCCTGAGAATTTTAGGTCTCAGTTTCTTTCTCTTCACTCCCCCCACTCTATCACGCACATACACACACACACACACACACACACACTCGCTCATTCACTCTTATTGTATGTGGTCTTCCAGTACTGGTTACATGAGATAACAGATCTACAGTGTGGATGCTTTTTTTTTGGTTTGTTAAAATTAAAACTTTATGTTTAGGGAGAAGAAGAAAAAAGACATAACTATAATTCTGCCACAATTATTTCAAAACTATATTAATATACATAAAAACTATATTAATATGCATAAACAGAGTCAACCTCTTGGAATAGTTAGGTTGTATCAGAACAAGGTAGAAATACATCTTTTTCCTTAAGAACTTTGTATATTGTAAAATATTTCACACACTTTTCGCTGAGATTCTAGGAATGTGGTGACATTTAGATGGGAAAAGACTATTATGCTGAAGAAAATTATTTAGGCTTGATACCATTGCTTGTCAAAAATTATCTCAAAATATACTGTGTGGTACATTTCATTTCATTTCACAGAGAAATGCATCTTCCAGAAGAGTTTGTGAAAAGCACAATCTAAATTACTTACTTGACTTGACATTTTAGTTGCTGTTACTTTGTCCTCTATATTTCAGTAGAGAAGAAAACTCACCATTAACAAAGATTTTTTTTTTGTGCTTCTTTCGAAGTTGAGCTTAAAAAAAAAATCTGTTTATTTTAGACATATTAATTTAGAAGAAAGCCAGTAAACCTAAAACAAATTACTTAGTGTCAGTTAATTAATGCTCAATTTGCTAATGATTTGTTCACCCCAAATTCTATTAATCATATTTGCACTTCACATATAGAAAGGTAGTTTTAATCTCTCCACAACTATTAATATAACTGTCTTTCAAAGCCAAATTTCAAAATTTTCATATATTTTTAGCCATTTTTTCGAATTTCACTTATAAATTAGTTCCCTACCTACAATTCAAGATTTATTTTCCACCCTTTCAAACTTGTATAAAATAAAATATTTATATTCTTTAAACACACAATCATCCCAAAGAAAATATATTTTTTTCTTGTCTTTTAAGATTCCTCTGAACCTTGCAGTTTCTCTTAAACACTTCCTAGGGTCTGACACTCTTTTCTAGTTTGGGGTCTTAGCATAGCATAGAGTCCAGGACAGAATAGCAATAAATTCACAAACAGAAAATAACTTGTAATAAATAATATATTTTATTTTTATTTTATTATAAATGAGTGATTGCTACTTCATCTTTTTCTATTTTTTGCATATGCCCAATTTTTCAATAGTTTCATTTTTTTAGTATAGTAACATGAAATTTGTTTTTTTCTAAAATTGAAAGAAAAGTATCCTTAGGAGAAAACACTTAACTGTCTAAATGATAGAAAAATACAATAAAATATTAAAAAATCAAACAAAAATTTATATATAAAATAAAAGTAATTTAATTTATAAAAATGTCATGTCATTTTAACCCAATGGAGAATGACTTTAGGTTATTTGGCATGAATTTATATTAGTTAGCAATGTCTGTAAGAGGTCCAAATAGAAATTTTCAATGCACCTTTTATGTATTGGTGTTTCTGTGTTGGATATATATGTATGTGGGATCGATTATTATATAGGTAGAATTTTAGGTAAATACTACTAGATTTAATCAGCCAAAGAGAGTATATAGAATCAAACCGTCACCCTTACAAGATACAGATATTTATGATTGTGGAATTTTAGGGGTATAATAGTGATTTAAGACAGATAACACTTGAGAGGAGGATTTTGAGACCACTTTTTGGATCCTTGTATCTCTCATATTATGAAAGCTAAAGAAATCACCTTGACTGAAATATGAAGTCAGAATAATATATTTTTTCAAATGTCACATAAACTCTATAACCAAATCTAGTCAACTCCCAAGAGTTCTCTATCACTTACAACTCATGCAACAAAATGGATAAGGGAGTTCCTGGTGCTATATTTCTGAGGGATTTACCTTATTCTTTACTATTTTAGTATTTATAGTACTTTGAGTTTTGGGGTTATGTTTTGAAAAATTGTTATGTAATCTCTTATTCATGGTATTATTTTCTGTCAGGTGATAATAAAATTTTATAAGAATTTGCCTTGTCTGTCAAGTTATCTAGGCTTAAAGCTTCTTGGGAAGGAAAGGGACATAAAAATACAATCAAAGTTTTTAGTCTATGTCCCCCATTTATGAAATTATTTAACTGTCATATACTTACTCATATTATTTCTAAATTGAGGGGAATATGAACTTATATATAATAAGTGAGAAACATCAGCCTTCTGACTCTATGTTATGGCTTGAGCATTTAGAGACCTTATATATAAAAACATCTGTATTAAAGTATTCCTGCATTTTATACAAAAAAGTAGATGAGTTTATTTTCCAGCAGATTCCTTATTTATCTATAAATTTTCTAATTTATAGTTTATGTAAACACATGTGAGAGATTTATCTTTGTTCCCAGGAAATGTTTATCTTTAGATTATTTGATTTGTTTGTATATCAGAATATGAAATTTAAATATGCCAAAGCCAATCAATGTTAATTTTTATTAATACACTAAAAACCTTGTGATAACACTTAGCTACTTATCTTATTTCTTTTTGGTGGTCTCTATCCTGTACTTATTAGATATTTTAGTATTATAATTAATATTACGCTGCCTCAAATTCTTTTTAAAATAAGTTGAATATGCTTTCTAAATGATCATAACTTGAAGCCAGGTATAATACATTATTAAATGTATGATAGCTTTTAGAAATGTTCATTCTTTAGATTATGAAGTTAAAATAAAAATTTTTATCAAGTAATTATGAGTTATAGACTATTATTTTAAGCTATTATTAATCTAAATTATTTTGATTGGATAATAAGTTCAAAAGTTAAATTGATTAAGCCTATCATTAATCATATTTATATTTTTATTTTAAGATTTTTTTTTAACAGAGAGAGAGATCACAAGTAGGCAAAAAGGCAGGCAGAGAGAGGGGGAAGCAGGCTCCCCACTGAGCAGAAAGCCTGAGGCAGGGCTTGATCCCAGGACCCCGGGATCATGACCTGAGCAGAAGGCAGAGGATTAACCCACTGAGCCACCCAGGCACCCCTATTTTTATTTTAATATTGATTTAAATTTTTGTTAAAATTATATGTGTAATTTACAGAGTATTCTATCAAATAAACTATAGAATAATGGAAAGTTATCATCCCAAATCCCATCTTCCAGAATGAATAAAAATTAACACTGATTAAATTTCAGTTAATAGAAAGAAATGCCTGGATAAAATCAGCATTTAGTATATAGCTATATAAATTCTTTTGAAGTGTTATATTACCTTGATTTAACTTTTAAGAAGTATTAGGGGTAAAAATGAAGGAATTATTGAACCTTGGTAAAGATGTCAAAGCACTAGGTGCTTTGTATGGAAGTGGTGAATCACTATACCATACACCTGAAAATAATATTATATTGTATGTTAACTAACTGGAATTTAAATAAAAATTAAAAAATAAATGCCCACCTAAGAAACTTGAAAAAGGACATCAAAGTAAACCCAAAGCAGGCAGATGGAATGATTTCATAAAATAGATGAAATGAAAAAGTGAAATAGAAAAACGATGGAGATAATTAATGACACCAAAAGTTAGTCTTTTGCAAAGATCAATAAAGTTGATGTCCCTCATACCCACTCACTTCTTATATTAAATTCACTCTAAACTGGCATGTCTTCTTAAAGTTATTGCTGGTGACTAATTTGGCTGGAAACATATTAAGAACAGTAGTGGGATAAATTACCGTCTAGGCTTCTGCAATTTGTCCTAAGATTACTGATTATTCATTATCTTCCCTCTCTGCAAAACATTCTAGATTAGCCCAATCCCTCAGAAGCAGTGCTTCTGTTAGTCTAGACAAATTTTCTGAGGAGATGGGATCGTAAACCAGCCATTTACCCTAGTTATCATGCCTGGTCAGATTATTGTTATAATATTTGTCTCCACAGTTAAAACTGGGCATTCCACTATATCCTTGGATTTCAGACCTTACCCAATGCATCAGTAATGCTACTATCTCATGAGGATCAGTCCCAGCCCATACATCAGCTCTTTTCCTTGCTTTCTGGCCCACAGAAACAAGGAGTTCAAATGACCAGGTGGTGGCCATAATTTATGTTTAGTGAAACTTTTGCTGTGTTCCTGATGGAAGTGCCCTGATCTGAGAACCAGGACTTCTAGACCCAATAAATCTAAAGCTGTGTTATTGGGAAGCATTAGATGGGTTTCTGGATGTGATGGTGGCTGGAACAACACCTACTTTCCCCCTTGGTTTCTGGACCCATGCATTCTAACAGATTACAGCCAAGATTTTATGGAGTATATCACATTTTGAATGATACTGCCTGTCCAAAATGGTGCCCTATTAGTGACTGCAAAAAGTGCTGTCAGTGTTCTGTCAGGAATGAGACTTTGGGTATTATCACATATAGTAAGACTAGTGAATACCATGTTCATGTGCCCACAGATCTGGAGTAACTTTTGAAGCACAAGGGTCTTGCCAAGGCATCCAGATTACCTGCCTTTATCTGCTCATTAGGTCCAATTAACATGATCTCAACAATAAAGTGAGTCAAAGTTAATCTCCAAAATGTCAAGAACATAAATTTCTTTTCAGATTATATTGTAACAGAGGGCAAGACTGTCACAATATAGCATAACATAATGCCCTGGTGCATGACTTTGAATATATTCTGTTTTCCAAGTGAACATGAATTATTCCTACTTTTCCTTCATGATCAATATTGAAAACATATCTGTCAGATTAATAGCCATGTGAAAATCACAAAAGGTGGTGCTGAAATATTATAGTAAAATAACCATATCTAGCACAGCAGCTGTTGTTGAGGCTACCATGTTAAGTCAATGGTAGTCTATTGACATCCACCATAATGCATCTATTTTTCTCATAGTCTATAATGTTGAAATAATTGGGGAAATGATGAGGCCCACAACCCCAGCATCCGTGATATCTTTAATTTTTTTTTAAGATTTTATTTATTTAACAGGCAGAGATCACAAGTAGGCAGAGAGGCAGGCAGAGAGAGAGGAAGGGAAGCAGGCTCCTAGCCAAACAGAGAGCCCAGTGCGGGGCTTGATCCCAGAACCCCAGAACCTTGGGATCATTACCTGAGCTGAAGGCAGAGGCTTTGACCCACTGAGCCACCCAGGCGCCCCTGCGATATCTTTAAAAGTGAACTAATTTCACTTGCAATTAGGTATTGTGATTTTTATTTATTACCTTGAGGGAGAAATTTTCTACCTGGCTTTTCCTATTGTCTCTTACTCCACGTGTCAGAGACCAATGTGAGCGTTTTTCCAGTTTCCAAATGTGTCCAGACAGACTGTGTATTCTGGAACTAGAACATAATTACTTTGTGTGTTTGTGAACCTATTAGACTCCTGTGAGATAGACTAGCCCAAGATTTCATTTATCACCTGCCTTCATTATTCTATTTTAACAAGGGGTCACAATATTGCTTTGGACCCCTATGTGTCAGTATCAGTTCAGACTCTGCATCTCATAGTCCTTGAAAGATACAAGAAATAGTGGTAACCATCTCTCGAAAAGACAAAAGCAATCACTATAGTAATCCCTTGTTGAGGTATTATCTCTCTTTCATTTAATGGATTTTGGTTCTGAAAGTTTTTGCATGTCTGTGGTCTGAGTAAGGGGCAACTGACTTTAATCTTCTGCTCATCCCCTCTTGATATTTTTTGATTATCTGTACTAGCAATAATATTGTCAACTGCCCATCTAACCTGAAACTAGGGATACTGCATACTCTATTAGTCATTGCTTACTTTCCCTGTGGTTCAGGACACCATAATTCCTATTCTGACCTTATTGCTGATTAAAGTAAGCATGTCCACTTAGCTTTTGATGAATAAACACCTAAGTCTCCACTATTCTGAAAATCTATGATGCTTGTTAGTATCAGAGAGCACAGTTTCATTAGAATATCTCCTAGTGTCAGCCCTAGCTTATCTAATTCATCTGGCACAATCCCTCCCTATATTCAAATCTTGGCATGACCTAATTGGGTAATGCTGTCCTTACTAGGAAAGCAGAAGGAGGGATTATTCACCAGAAGAGATGTAGAAACTGATAAAACACACCTAATTTGAAGAGATCTGGGCAGAGCTCTGAGTGTTCACTACTGGTTTTCAGCTATTAGTGAATCAAAAAATAATTAACAAATGTCCATCTTGAAGCTCCCATTATCCATTCAACAATGATTAGCACTTCCCCAAGTCTGCAATTAAAATTTGGGGAAATAGCATAATGTAAACAACATAGCTTCTAATTGATAAAGACTGGGCTTTGATACCAAAGTTGCCATCTATGAACTATGTGATCTTAGAAAAGTCATTTAGTCTTTCTGATTCTATTTTATTATGTCTTGACTAGGAATACTAATATCTTATTCAATTATTTACTAACATTACATGAAATAATAGTTCTAAATGATGTTTGCATTTGTAGAACCAAACTAGAAAGTTAATAGACATTTTTTTTCTTCCCTTGTCTTTACATCTATTTATTGAATGAGTGAAGACAGTCAAGGAGGTAATTGTCTCCCTTGAAAACACTGGAGAATTATTGTGACATGTAAATAATATCTAATGAGATATTACGGTAAATCATTCCAGGCCAGTGGTCTTATCATTGATTGCAATGCATAATACCCCTTACAAGAAAGTATAGTAAGCACTCAATAAAGATTTTTAATATAACAGTACCTCTTCTTAGGATTAATGAGTGTGCCAACTCAGATGTTTTCTCTTGAAGACATTCTGGGTTACGCTTTCTCATAAGTTTCTCTGGTTTGAAACTTTTCACCAATGAACAACTCCAAAGAGATGTTAATACATTAGTGAATAACTGTTAGTAACCAAAATGAGCAAGGGAATATTGTGGGTTAGACAAATTTACAGCTCATTCATTTCAGTTGCTGAATTACTATAATCTACAGAGGCTGGTTAATGAACACACCCTCATGTCATAATACAGGACTTTGTTCTCTGTTTGCTTTGTTGAACAGCTTGATCAATGACTTGAGTGGAAATACAATAAAGATGCTTATCAAATTTACCAAAACTCAAAATATGTGATGATAAGATAAATACTCAAACAGAAAGTAGGTCCTTCAGGATTGCTTAAAGTGAATTGTTCAAGTCCTCTACATTTTTGCAAGTTATGCTATTCAATTTACCTAGCTATCATTTTCAGTAACTTTATTTTATTCTGGAGCCTTCTACTCACAGCTAACCATTTATAAATATGCCTTGCTCTCTTTTGTTCTTTTCTAAGATTTCTTATTTTTCTTCTCTTCCACCTGTACTATTTCTTCTTTTAGAGAATTTAGTGATAACTTGTTAAGACAAAATCTTTATTTTGCTCAAGTCAATACTATAAACTAGTCATCTACTATTTTCAGCAACATGTTGAATTTAGGAAGTAGAAAGTCCTCAATAATTCTGACATATCTAATGAATCTTACTTGGAGTTGAGCAGTAATTAAATATATTTTGATGCAAACTCGTAGATAACTCACTCTCTGAATCTTATGTAAATTCCCTAAGGAGAAAGATATGTATTTTATCTCTAGATCAACAGCATCTAAAATAATATTAACAATAGCAGCTAATATATTAAGAACTTACTATCTGTGTGTTAACTCATTTATCCTCACAATGCTATAAAGTATATGCTATTACCATCTACATTGTAGATGATATAGATAAGAATGATCATTCAGTAATGGTTTGTTTAAATCATTATCTAATCTTATGCCATTAAGAAAGGCTTATCTATATTAATCAGTACAATAAAAAAACATTTTTATGACTTAATTTGAAAGCAACTGGGAATACCTTCCCACTAGTCTATAACTGTCACCATTTGGCAATATATTTCTTGTAAAACCATTAAGCCGGATTCATCTTTAAGAAGAAAATATTCAATGGTGTGGATAATTATGGGTCATAATTTACTAATGGGACTTAGTTATGGCAGACGATCTTATGATATAATATTTATGCATCAAAAAGAAGGAAAATGGATTTGATAGAAGGTAAAAATGCATGATTTGTGGGAACACCTCTGTTACACAGAAAGAACTGAATTTTATAATCTATAGAAAAGTCTTCCTTTTTAATACAAGGAAAACATAGATATTTCTATCAGTTTCTTAATACTTTCCTTTTAGAAGGGCACTGACTCAGACTCTCTGGGAATTTCCAGTGGGATGACTGATGTTTGCAGGGACATGTCTGTCTCTTGCTGAAAGTGTTATAGTAATTACACATTCCACTGTGATTCCAGCTGGAAAGAGAATTGACAGGTTCCACAGAGGCTTAGCCAGATGTCGCAGACATTTAGCTGTTCAATTCAAACACCTGCATTTCCAAAGCATCCATCTGCATCCTCATTATTAACATAAAATTCATTTTTATTTGATTATTAGTAAGTAGAGTTGATAGACCATCTAGGAAAAGCCAAATTAAGTGCATTTACTTGTATATCTAAGCAGAACAAATGCATTTGAAAAATAAAAGAATAATTATTTGTGATTTTGCTATGTCTTTGATCTTCTGTATTCATACTACTTTAATCTTAGAATAATTGTTCATGTTAATTTTGAAGTTTATAGCCCAGTGATGTCATTTTTCAAATATATTTATCATTGAGAACTCAAGAATTGTACTTCTAAATTGCAAGTGGAATATATTTTCAGTTATTTGCAATATAATTGCCAGATGAAATTTATCAAAGTGCTTTCCTCTGTTTTGCTTTTTTCTTGTAGTTAACATTTTTAATTTTAAAATAATTTTTAATAGTTTATTTTATCACTGCCAATTTTTTACTTGATTTCTCCTTCAGATATTCCTGTTTAGGAAACATTTGTGAGAAAAGTACCAACTTGATAGTGCATGATCCCTAGATACTGCAGTGTGAATCTGCCAAGGAAAAGAACATTGGCTAGATACTCATTATACAAACCACCAAAGCTGGGAATCAATGCTAAAACCACAACTACTACTAATAAAAAAATGGCATTCAAATCTCACCAATTCTCCCAATAATATCTCTTTTCTTTTATGGTCCAGGATCCTATCCAAGAGAGGGTGCTGCATTTAGTTGCAATGTCTCTTCAAGTCTCTACAGGCTATAGTTTCACAGTTTTTCCATATCCCTCCTATTTTTACAATTTGAAAAATTGTGGCCCTCAACCAATATCCATCCAGTATTTCCACATGACCAGACTCAGGTCATTTATTCTCATGATGTTAGTGTCTGCTGAATATCTCCATCATAAGTCATCATTTTTTTCCATTACAATCAACCCAACACAATGTGAGAAGATACTGAGAGGCATTGTAAGTATTATGACCTTCCTCAAATATCCAACTTGAGCATTCATTGATTACTTCTGCAGGAGTCAATCACCACTCTGTTGTTTGCCACTGATGATTTACTATATTTCTTCTGAATTTATCAGTGGTAGTTTACTAAAAGAAATAAGTTTCCCTTATTTCCCATTTATACTCATTCATCTACTTATTTACTTTCATATGGATTCATGAATTCCTGTTTCATGTAAGTATTTCTGAATGCTCAAATTATGCAAATTTTGTCATTAGGAGTCACCTTTAGTTGGCTTCTGTATCATCTTAACACATCCCTATCATTTTTTGAACAGTCTTTGCTCCTTGCTTTTGGAACAAGATGATGCTCCAGATTCAATTTCAATTTGATTTTTTTTTTTTTTGGCTACACCTCCAGAATCATCCAGTATACATATGTAAAAAATATGACTATTAGTATAATTATCTCAATGTACTTATGTATATGTAACTGTATATGTATTTACGTATTATGCATATTCCCATGTTTAATAGTCCCTCTCCACAGTGAGAACCCTATCAACATATTTACTTATTTGCACAATTAGTTTACTGTTTATTCAACATAAACAATATCTCAACCATGCCAGAATGATAGCCACTCCCTCACTCTGGCTTCCTGCCAATCAATACCTTCACTCCCTCCCTTGCACCACTCAATCCCATCAGATTTCTTGCATCACCAGGGATGATTCCAACTTCTCTGTAAGAAGAGGAAGGGTCAGGTATGTTTTTATATTTATTTTTTAAAATTTTTTAAAATTTCAAGATTCATTGGCACCCAGTGCTCCATAAAATATATGTGCCCTCCTTAATACCCACCACCAGAATTACCCATCTCTCCACCCCCTACTCTCCAAAACCCTCAGTTTGTTTCTCAGAGACCACAGTGTCTCATGCTTTGTCTCCCCCCTCCACCAATTTACCCCAATTCACTTTTCCTTTCCTTTTCCTAATGTACTCCGTGTTATTCCTTGTGCTCCACAAGTAAGTGAAACCATATAATAATTGACTTTCTCTGCTTGAATTATTTCACTCAGCATAATCTCCTCCAGTCCTGTCCATGTTGATACGAAAGTTGGGTATTCATGCTTTTTGATGGAGGTGGAATATTTCATTTTATATATATATATATAGATAGATAGATAGATATATCTATCTATCTATCTATCTATATATATATACACACACACACACACACACACACATACATACACTACCTCTTCTTTATCCATTCCTCTGTTGAAGGGCATCTTGGCTCTTTCCACAGTTTGGCATCTGTGGCAATGCTGCTATGAACATTGGGGTACAGATATCTATATCTTTGGGTAAATACACAGTAGTGCAATTTCAGGGTCATAGGGAAGCTGTATTTTTAATTTCTTAAGGAAACTCCACATTGTTTTCCAAAATGGATGCTCCAATTTACATTCCCACCAACAGTGTAAGAGGGTACCCCTTTCTCCACATCCTCTCTAAAACTTCTTGTTTCCTGTCTTGTTAATTTGGGCCATTCTAATTGGTGTAAGGTAGTATCTGTGTGTTTTTTTATTTGAGTTTCCCTGATGACTAATGATGATGAACATTTTTTCATGTGTCTGTTAGCCATTTGTATGTGTTCTTTGGAGAAGTGTCTGTTCGTGTCTTCTTCCCATTTTTTGACATGATTATCTGTTTTTGGGTGTTGAGTTTGAGGAATCCTTTATAAATCTTGGATATCAGCCCTTTGTCTGTAGTGCCATTTGCGAATATCTTCTCCCATTCTGTGGGTTGCCTCTTTGTTTTTTTAACTGTTTCCTTTGCTGCACAGAAGCTTTTGTTCTTGATGAAGTCCAAAAAATTCATTTTCACTTTTATTTCCTTTGCCTTTGTAGACATGTCTTGAAAGAAGTTGCTGTGGCCAATGTTGAAGAGGTTACTGCCTATGTTCTCCTAAAGGATTTTGGTAGATTCCTGTCTCACATTGAGGTCTTTTATCCATTTCAACTTTATTTTTTTGTGTATGGTGTGAAAGAATGGACAAATTTCATTCTTCTATACATAGCTGTCCAATTTTCCTAGCACCATTTATTGAAGAGACTTTCTTCCACTCGATATTTTTTCCTGCTTTGTTGAGGATTATTTGAACATAGAGTTGTGGGTCCATATCTGGACTCTCTACTATGTTCCATGGGTCCATGTGTCTGTTTTTGTGCCAGTACCATGATGTCTTGGTTATCACAGCTTTGTAGTAAAGCTTAAAATCAGGCAATGTGGTGCCCCCAGCTTTGTTTTTCTTTTTTAAAATTTCCGTAGCAATTCAGGGTCTTTTCTGGTTCCAAAAGAATTTTAGGATTGTTTGTTCCAGCACTTTGAAAAATTCCAGTGGGATTTTGACCAGGATGGCATTGAAAGTACAGATTGGGTTAGTTTCTGATCAATTCCTTTCCTGCTCTTGAGAGTCAGCTGGAGTTCTCCTTCCCCGTCCCAAGGACAGATTTTCCTGGGGGTTCCTGCTGCAGCACCTTTGAAGGGCTCATGACTCCGTTTCTCCTCTTGTCCTCTGTTTCTCCTTCTCTGCACGAAACCCAGGCATGGAGGAGTCTGTCACACATCCAAAGGTCAAGGAAGCCTTGCAGTTTCTCCAGATGGCCACCTCTGACCTTGCTCTGGCTGGCAGAGGAGTCAAGATGACGGAGAAGTAGCAGGCTGAGACAACATCAGGTAGCAGGAGATCAGCTAGATAGCTTATCAAACCATTGTGAACACATACAAATCCAACAGTAGATCAAAGAGAAGAAGAGCAACAATTCTAGAAACAGAAAAAAGACCATTTTCTGAAAGGTAGGAATGGTGGAGAAGTGAATCCAAAGCGATGGGAAGATAGACCGCAGGGGGAGGGGTCGGCTCTTGGCAAGTGGCAGAACAATGGAGCACAAAATCAGGACTTTTAAAAGTCTGATTCACTGAGGGACATCACTCCAGAGGCTAAACCAGGGTGAATCCCACACAGGGTCAGCATGGTCCCAGGTCCCGTGGGGTCACAGAAGAATTGGGGGTATCTGAGTGTCACAGAGCTCACAGGTATTAAAGCGGGGAAGCTGGATACAGAGACAGAACCAAGGAGTGAGCACTCAACTTGGGGTTACGTTGAACTGTAATCTGTGGCACAGGCCATTGCTCTGTGAGTGAGGTCCCCACAAGATCTGGGGAGACACCCCCTGGGGGAGCTCAGGGATCTGTGGGGTTTGGAGACTCCAGGTGGAGCTGTGTGCCACAGACAGAGATACTTGTTCACAGGCTGGGTGAGCTCGGAGTATGTCAAGAGGCCAGGGAGATGGAAGCAATTGAGCACTTTTTGCCAAGCACGGCTGGAAGCCAGGAAGACCAACCAACTTACTTTATCAACTCCTTTTTTAGAAATTGAAAAAAAAATGTTTTTCATCTATATAGTCTTATTCCATCCCTTCATTGTGTTTACCCTTATATATGTTTTTCATTCTTTAAAATTTTGGGAGGTAGTTTCTTCTAAGAGACCAAAATACTCCCAAAATAAAGTGGGTGACCCTGTCCTAGTCACCAGTCTAATATATATATTTTTTCTTTTTTATATTTTTTGTTTATTTGTTTTCTTTTTCTCAATTTTTTCCTGAACTTCTTTTTATTCCCTTTCTCCCCCCACAATTTGGGGTCTCCTCTGATTTGGTTAAAGCACATTTTCCTGGGGTCTTTGCCACCATTTTAGTATTTTATTTGCTCCTTCATATATTTTTATCAGGACAAAATAACAAGGCTGAAAAACTCACCACAAAGAAAAGAACAAGAGGCAGTACCAAAGGCTGGGGACCTAATCAATAGGGACATTGGTAGTATGTCAGATCTAGAGTTCAGAATGACAATTCTCAAGGTTCTAGCTGGGCTCTATAAAGTCATGGAGATATGAGAGAAACCCTCTCCAGAGATATAAAAGCCCTTTCTGGAGAAATAAAAGAACTAAAATCAAACCAAGTTGAAATAAAAAAAAAAAAGCTATTAATGAGGTGCAATAAAATATGGAGGCTCTTAATGCTAGGATAAATGAGGCAGAAGAAAGAATTAGTGACATAGAAGACCAAATGACAGAGAATAAAGAAGCTGAGTAAAAGAGAGACAAACAAATACTGGACCATGATGGGAGAATTTGAGAGATAAGTGACACCATAAGACAAAACAACATTAGAATAATTGGGATTCCAGAAGAAGAAGAGAGAGAGGAGCAGAAGGTATATTGGAGAGAATTATTGGAGAGAATTTCCCTAATATGGCAAAGGGAACAAGCATCAAAATCCAGGAGGTGCAGAGAACCCCCCCCCCAAAATCAATAAGAAT
>NW_019154087.1:80325141-80328180 GCF_002288905.1 Enhydra lutris kenyoni
TGACAGAGAATAAAGAAGCTGAGTAAAAGAGAGACAAACAAATACTGGACCATGATGGGAGAATTTGAGAGATAAGTGACACCATAAGACAAAACAACATTAGAATAATTGGGATTCCAGAAGAAGAAGAGAGAGAGGAGCAGAAGGTATATTGGAGAGAATTATTGGAGAGAATTTCCCTAATATGGCAAAGGGAACAAGCATCAAAATCCAGGAGGTGCAGAGAACCCCCCCCCCCAAAATCAATAAGAATAGGTCCACACCCTGGCACATAATAGTAAAATTTACAAGTCTTAGTGACAAAGAGACAATCTTGAAAGCAGTGTGGGAAAAGAAGTCTGTAACATACAATGGTAAAAATATTAGATTGGCAGCAGACTTATCAACAGAGACCTGACAGGCCATAAAGAACTGGCATGATATATTCAGAGCACTAAATGAGAAAAATATGCAGCCAAGAATACTATTTCCAGCTAGGCTACCATTGAAAATAGAAAGAGAGATAAAACCTTCCAGGACAAACAAAAACTGAAAGAATTTGCAAACACCAAGCCAGCTCTACAGGAAATATTGAAAGGGGTCTTCTAAGCAAAGAGAGAACCTAAAAGTAGTAGAACAGAAAGGTTCAGAGACAATATACAGTAACAGTCACCTTACAGGCAATACAATGGCACTAAATTCATATCTCTCAATAGTTACCCTGAATGTAAATGGGTTAAATGCCCCAATCAAAAGACACAGGGTGTCAGAATGGATAAAAAAAGCCAAAACCCATCAATATGCTGCCTACAAGAAACTCATTTTAGACCTGAAGACACCTCCAGATTTAAAGTGAGGGGGTGGAAAACTATTTTCCATGCTAATGGATATCCAAAGAAAGCTTGGGTGGCAATCCTTATATCAGATCAATTAGATTTTAAGCCAAAGATTATAATAAGAGATGAGGAAGGACGCTATGTCATACTCAAAGGGTCTGTCCAACAAGAAGCTCTAACAATTTTAAATATCTATGCCCCTAACATGGGAGCAGCCAACATATAAACCAGTTAGTAACAAAGTCAAAGAAACACATCAACAATAATACAATAATAGTAGGGGACTTTAACACTCCCCTCACTGAAATGGACAGATCATCCAAGCAAAAGATCAACAAGGAAATAAAGGCCTTAAATGACACACTGGACCAGATGGACATCACAGATATATTCAGAAAATTCCATCCCAAAGCAACAGAATACACATTCTTCTCTAGTGCACTTGGAACATACTCCAGAATAGATCACATCCTGGTCATAAATCAGGTCTCAACCGGTATCAAAGATTGGGATCATTCCCTGCATATTTTCAGACCTCAATGCTCTGAAGCTAGAACTCAATCACAAGAGGAAATTTGGAAAGAACCCAAATACATGAGACTAAACAGCATCCTTCTAAAGAATGAGTGGGTCAACCTGGAAATTAAAGAAGAATTGAAAAAATTCATGGAAACAAAGGATAATGAAAACACAAGCTTTCAAAATCTGTGGGACACAGCAAAGGCAGTCCTGAGAGGAAAATATATAGTGGTACAAGCCTTTCTCAAGAAACAAGAAAGGTCTCAAATACACAACCTAACCCTACACCTAAAGGAGCTGGAGAAAGAACAACAAAGAAAGCCTAAACCCAGCAGAAGAAGAGAGATCATAAAGATCAGAACAGAAATCAATGAAATAGAAGCCAAAAAAACAAACAAACAAACAAACAACCCCCCCCAAATAACAATAGAACAAATTAATGAAACTAGAAGCTGGTTCTTTGAAAGAATTAATAAGATTGATAAACCCCTGGCCAGACTTATCAAAAAGAAAAGAGAAAGGACCCAAATAAATAAAATTATGAATGAAAGAGGAGAGATCACAGCTAACACCAAAGAAATACAAACAATTATAAGAACATACTATGAGCAACTCTACATCAACAAATTTGACAATCTGGAAGAAATGGATGCATTCCTAGAGACATATAAGCGACCACAACTGAACCAGGAAAAAATAGAAAACCTGAACAGACCCATAACCAGTAAGGAGATTGAAACAGTCATCAAAAAATCTCCAAACAAAAGCCCAGGGCGAGATGGCCTCCCAGGGGAATTCTATCAAACATTTAAAGAAGAACTAATTCTTATTCTCCTGAAACTGTTCCAAAAAATAGAAATGGAAGGAAAACTTCCAAACTCTTTTTATGAGGCCAGCATCACCTTGGTCCCAAAACCAGACAAGGATCCCATCAAAAAACAGAATTACAGACCAATATTCTTGATGAACACAGATGTGAAAATTCTCACCAAAATACTAGCCAATAGGATCCAACAGTACATTAAAAGGATTATTCACCATGACCAAGTGGGATTTATTCCAGGGCTGCAAGCTTGGTTCAACATCTGCAAATCAATCAATGTGACACAATACATTAATAAAAGAAAGAACAAGAACCATATGACACTCTTAATAGATGCTGAAAAAGCATTTGACAAAGTACAGCATCCCTTCCTGATCAAAACTCTTCAAAGTGTAGGGATAGAGGGCATGTACCTCAATATTATTAAAACCATCTATAGGAAACCCACTGCAAATATCATTCTCAATGGAGAAAAACTGAAAGCTTTTCTGCTAAGGCCAGGAACATGGCAGGGATGTCCATTATCACCACGGCTATTCAACATAGTACTAGAAGTCCTAGCCTCAGCAATCAGACAACAAAAAGAAATTAATGGCATCCAAATCAGCAAAGAAGAAGTCAAACTATCACTCTTCACAGATGATATGATACTATATGTGGAAAACCCAAGAGACTCCACTCCAAAACTGCTAAAACTTGTACAAGGATTCAGTAAAGTGTCAGGATATAAAATCCATGCACAGAAATCAGTTGCATTTCTCTACACCAACAACAAGACAGAAGAAAGAGAAATTAAGGAGTCAATCCCATTCACAATTGCACCCAAAACTATAAGATACCTAGGAATAAACCTAACCAAAGAGGCAAAGAATCTATACTCAT
>NW_019154087.1:80328280-80452651 GCF_002288905.1 Enhydra lutris kenyoni
TGAAAATGTCTATTCTACCTAAAGCAATCTACACATATAATGCAATCATTACCAAAATCCCATCCATTTTTTTCAAAGAAATGGAACAAATAATCCTACAATTTATATGGACCAGAAAAGACCTCAAATAGCCAAAGGGATATTGAAAAAAAAAAAAAAAAAAGAAAGAAAGAAAGAAAGCCAAAGTTGGTGGCATCACAAATTCCGGACTTCAAGCTCTATTAAAAGCTGTCATCATCAAGACAGTATGGTACTGGCACAAAAACAGACATACAGATCATTGGAACAAAATAGAGAGCCCAGAAATAGACCCTCAAATCTGTGGTTAACTAATCTTCAACAAAGCAGGAAAGAATGTCCAATGCAAAATACACAATCTCTTCAACAAATGGTGTTGGGAAAATTGGACAGCCACATGCAAAAAAATGAAATTGGACCATTTCCTTACACCATACATGAAAATAGACTCAAAATGGATGAAGGACCTCAATGTGAGAAAGAAATCCATCAAAGTCCTTGAGGAGAACACAGGCAGCAACCTCTTCGACCTCAGCTGCAGCAACTTCTTCCTAGGATCATTGCCAAAGGCAAGGGAAGCAAGGGCAAAAGTGAACTATTGGGATTTCATCAAGATCAAAAGCTTTTGCACAGCAAAGGAAACAGTTAAAAAAACCAAAAGACAACTGACAGAATGGGAGAAGATATTTGCAAAGGACATATCAGATAAAGGGCTAGTATCCAAAATCTATAAAGAGCTTAGCAAACTCAACACCCAGAGAACAAATAATCCAATCAAGAAATGGGCAGAAGACATGAACAGACATTTCTGCAAAGAAGACATCCAGATGGCCAACAGACACATGAAAAAATGCTCCACATCACTTGGCATCAGGGAAATACAAATCAAAACCACAATGAGATACCACCTGACACCAGTCAGAATGACTAAAATTAAGAAGTCAGGAAATGACAGATGCTGGCAAGGATGTGGAGAAAGGGAAATCCTCCTACACTGTTGGTGGGAATTCAAGCTGGTACAACCACTCTGGAAAACAGCACGGAGGTTCCTCAAAAAGTTGAAAATGTGCACAGTAGTGCACAACAATTGCACTACTGGGTATTTATCCTAAAGATACAAATGTAGTGATCCGAAGGGGCACATGCACCCAAATGTTTATAGCAGCAATGTCCACAATAGCCAAACTATGGAAAGAACTTAGATGTCCATCAACAGATGAATGGATAAAGAAGAAGTGGTATATATATACAATGGAATACTATGCAGCCATCAAAAAAATGATATCTTGCCATTTGTGACAATATGGATGGAACTAGAGGGTATTATGCTTAGCGAAATAAGTCAGTCAGAGAACGACAACTATCATATGATCTCCCTGATATGAGGAAGTGGAGATGCAATGTGGGGGGTTTGGGGGGGTAGGAAAAAAATAAATGAAACAAGATGGGATAGGGAGGGAGACAAACCATAAGAGACTATTAATCTCACAGAACAAACTAAGGGTTGCTGGGGGGAGGGGGTTCGGGAGAGGGTGGTGTGGTTATGGACTTTGGTGGGGGTGTGTGCTGTGGTGAGTGCTGTGAAATTTGTAAACCTGGTGATTCACAGACCTGTACCCCTGAGGCTAAAAATACATTATATGTTTATAAAAAAAATTTTAAAAAATTAAAGAAAGTATAGATTGCTTGGGGGCAGTATAGACATTTAGCAATGTTTATTCTTCTGACCCATGAGCGTGGAATGCCTTTACATCTTTTTGTGTCTTCTTCATTTTCTTTTTTTTTTTTTTTTAAAGATTTTATTTATTTATTTGACAGAGAGATCACAAGCAGGCAGAGAGGCAGGCAGAGAGAGAGGAGGAAGCAGGCTCCCCTAGAGAGCAGAGAGCCCGATGCGGGGCTCGATCCCAGGACTCTGAGATCATGACCTGAGCCGAAGGCAGCGGCTTAACCCACTGAGCCACCCAGGCGCCCCTCTTCTTCATTTTCTTTCATGAGTGTTCTGTAGTTCCTCAAATACAGATAATTTACCTCTTTGGTTAGGTTTATTCCCAGGTATTTTATGGTTCTTGGTGCTATACTAAATGAAATCAATTCTCTAATTTCCATTTCTATACTTTCATTGTTAGTGTATAAGAAGCAGCTAATTTCTATGCATTTTGTATCCTGCCACATTACAGAATTGTTGTATGAGTTCTAGTAGTTTGGGAGTGCAGTCTTTTGGGTTTTCCATATAAATTATCATGTCATCTGCAAAGAGAGAGAGTTTGATTTCTTCATTGCCAATTTGAATACATTTTATTTCTTTTTGTTGTCTGATTGCTGTTGCTAGGACTGCTAGTATTATGTTGAACAACACTGGCAAGAGTGAACATCCTTGTTGTGTTCCTGATCTCAAAGGGAAGGCTGTCCACTTTTCCCATTTGAGAATGATATCTGCTGTGTGTTTTTCATAGATAGATTTTGTAAAGTTGAGGAATGTTCCCTCTATTCCTATACTTCGAAGGATTTTAATCAGGAATGGATGCTGGATTTTGTCAAATGCTTCTTCTGCATCCATTGAGAGGACCATGTGTATCTTCTCTCTTCTCTTACTGATTTGTTCTATCACATTGATTTGCAAATGTTGTACCACCCTTGCATCGCATGGATAAATCTGCCCTGGTCATGGTGGAAAATCTTTTTAATGCACTGTTTGATCCTATTAACTAGGATCTTGTTGAGAATCTTGGCGTCCATATTCACCAGGGTTATTGGTCTGAAATTCTCCTTTTTGGTGGCGTCTTTACCTGGTTTGGGGATCAAAGTAATGGTGCCTTCATAGAAAGAGTCTAGAGGTTTTCTTTCTATTTCTATCTTTTGAAATACTTCAGGAGAATTATTTCTTTGAATGTTTGGTAGAATTCCCCTGGAATCCATCAGGTCCTGGGCTCTTGGTTTTTTGGGAGGTTTATGATCACTGCTTCACTTTTGTTACTAGGTATCGGTTTATTCAGGTTGTGAGTTTCTTCCTATTTCAGTCTTGGAAGTTTATAGATTTCCAGGAAATCATCCACTTCATCTAGGTTGCTTAACTTACTGGCATATAACTGTTGGTAATAATTTCTGATGATTTTTTCTGTTTCCTTGGTGTTAGTCATGATCTCTCCCTTTTCATTCATAATTTTATTAATTTGGGTCCTTTCTCTTTTCTTCTGGATTAGTTTGGCCAATGGTTTATCAATTTTATTGATTCTTAAAAAAAAAAAGCTTCTAGTTTTGTTGATGTGTTCTACTGTATCTCTAGTTTCTATCTCATTAATTTCTGCTCTGATCTTGATTATCTCCCTTCTTGTGTGTGGGGTTGGCTTAATTTGTTGTTGATTCTCCAGTTCTTTAAGGTGTAAAGACAGTTGGTATATTCTGGATTTTTCATTATTTTTGAGGAAGACTTGGGTGTCTATGTATTTCCCCCTGAGGACTGCCTTTGCTGTATCCCATAGGTTTTGGACTGATGTGTCTTCATGTTCATTGGTTTCCATGAATTGTTTAAGTTCTTTGATTTTCTGGTTGATCCAAACATTCTTAAGCAGGGTGGTCTTTAGCTTCCAAGTGTTTGAATTCTTTCCCTACTTTTTCCTATGGTTGAATTCCAGTTTCAAAACATTGTCATCTGAGAATATGCAGGGAATAATCTCAATCTTTTGGTATTGGTTGAGCCCTGATTTTTGACACAGTATATGGTCTATTCTGGAAAAAGTTCCATGTGTGCTTGAGAAGAATGAGTATTCTGTTGTTTTAGGGTGGAATGTTCTGTATATACCTATGAGGTCCATCTGGCCCGCTATGTCATGGAAAACTCTTGTTTTTTTGTTGATTTTCTGCTTACATGATCTTTCTATTGCTGAGAGTGGTGTGTTAAGATCCCCTACAGTTAATGTGTTCATATCAATATGACTCTTTATTTTGTTTAACAGTTGGCTTGTGTTGTTGGCTGCTCCCGTGTTGGGGACATAAATACTTACAATTGTTAGATGTTCTTGGTGGATAGACCTTTTAAGAATGATGTAGTTTCCTTCTGTATCTCTGACTACAGTCTAGCTTAAAATCTAATTTATCTGATATGAGAATCGCTACCCCAGGTTTCATTTGAGGCCCATTGGCATGAAAGATGGTTCTCCATCCCTTCAATTTCAGTCTGGACATACCTTTAGGTTCAAAATGTGTCTCTTGTAGACAGCATCTAGACAGTTCCTGTCATTTTATCTAGTCTGCAACACTGTGCTGTTTTATGGGAACATTTAGGCTGTTCATAATGAGAGTGATTATTGAAAGATAAGTTTTTATTGACATATTGTTATCTGTGAAGTCCTTGTTTCTATGGATTGCCTCTATAAATTTCTGTTCTGTGTCGCTATTAGGTTCTTTTTTCTTTTACAGAACCTCCCTTAATATTTCTTGTAGTGCCAGCCTAGTGGTCACATACATTTTTAAAACTTGTGGGTCTTGGAAGCTCTTTATCTCTCCATCCACTCTGAATATCAGCCTTGCCTGATTAAGTATTTTTGGCTGCATGTTCTTCTCATTTAGTGCCCCAAATATGTCTTGCCAGCCCTTTCTGGCTTGCCAGGTTTCTGTGGACAGGTCTGACATTATTCTAATGGTCCTTCCTCTGTACATAAGTAATCTCTTCCCCCTAGCTGCCCTTAAGACCTTCTGTCTGAATTTATGATTCATGGATTTCACAATTAACTGTCTGGAGGTCTTTCTAGACTCATTGATCTGAGGGTTATCTGCTCTGCCTTTAGGACATGAACACTTTTCCCATTCCCCAGGTTAGGGAAATTTTCATCCAATATTTGTTCAACTATATCTTCTATTCTTCTCTCTTTCTCCACCCCTTCAGGGATCTAATAATTCTGATGTTGGAATATTTCATGGCATCATTTATTTCCGTAATTCTGTTTTCATGGCTTCTAAGCTATTTGTTCCAGGCATCCTCCTGATCCTTCTTTTCTATCAGTTTGTCTTCTAGATCACTAATATGATCTTCTGCCTCGTTTATGCAACTGTTAGAGATTTGGATTAGATTGGATATCATTGACAGCATTTTTAACTTCTGCCAGATCAGTTCTCACTTCTGCTCTTAGGGATTCTATGTTGCCACTAACGGTCTTCTCCAACCTAGCCATTGCCTAGATAATTGTTACCCTGAATTCCATTTCCAACATATTGTTTATGTCCATATCCAATAGTTCTGTGGCAGAGGTCACAGTTTCTGAATTTTTCCTTTGTTGGGTATTCCTCCTCCTAGTCATTTTGTTGGGAGGTGGTTGAGGGGATGTATAGCTGAATATATCAGTCATGATCCAGTCAAGGTACACTCTCCATTGATGATCTCCCGCCACCATAGAGATCCAGAAGTGTTTACTCTTACATCTCAGGCTGATTTTATGGGTGTTTAGAGTGTTCTGGTAGTTATTTAGCTCAATTCAGGGGATCAGTTGAAACAGGGTCTCCTACTTCTCTGCCATCTTGCACTTCCCCTCCCATGTATGTTTTTAAAACACAGTGAAGCAGAAGAGATCACATAAGTAGTGAGAGGAATTTATATTTTATAAGTGTTTTTAAGGAAGATGACAGAGTTTGCTGATAAATTAAGTGCATGTTGAGAGAGAATAGTCAAGGATAACTCAGAAATTTTGGCCTGAATAAATACCGTTAAACTACCACTGATTGATATCATGAATAATAAGGGAGAAAAATATTGGGGTGGATTGGGAATTAATATATCTTTGGGTATATAGAGATTAAGATGCCTATTAAACATTCAAATGCAATAATACAGTGGGCAGTTGGATAAGTGAGTCTGAACTTTAGGATGGAGTTCTGGTAAAAAGATATAAATTGAGATTCAACAACATACATATGACATTTAACACCATGGACTGGATGATTTCATCAAGGGAATAATTGAATGCAAACAGAAAAAATAAATATACACTACCAAATACTAGTGAAAGGTGAAGTGAGGATTGAGAATTACATTTTGGATTGTATCTCTAATCTGTTTTTGTTGTGGTTAGGATGAAAGCTTGGTTAAGTGGTAACAAGAGAATAAAATGTGAGAAATTTAGGACAGCAAGTAGAAACAAGTCTTGTAAGATAGTTTAATACAATGAAGAACAGACAAGGGGTGTGAGCTGTAAATAAAATGGGTATCCTTTTTTCTTTTTTAAATAATGAATACTATCACAATATATTTGTATGCTTATGAACCAGTATGTCCACTTGAAGCTGGAAAAATAATGAAACTGGAGAAAGATAATGGAATTAATCCCTTTTATAGAAAGGAGTGCATGACACGTGGAGTTTTAGCTTTATATTGGAATAAGGGATGTGCATCTATTAAAATAAAGCTGGACAAGGGTACATGTATATAAATGCAGGTAAGTTGTTAGATTTATAGATATGATGATGAAATTCTCTTGTTATTTTTCAATTTTCTTAGAGGCAAAGATCGGCTGAGAGTGAGGAAGGAAAAAAACATGTTGAATATTAACAGGGAGATGAAAATTTTAAAATAACTTTCTACAAGAGTGGGTGAGTAAATGATCTATGAAAGTATAACAGTATTTTAGGATAGAACTAAGGGCACACTTGAAGTTGTGGTGATGAATTTAAAGTAAGAAAAGCATTATATATTTGTTCAGGTTTAGAAGGAGAGAAGGCAGAAAGTTGAATAAACAAAAGAGTGTGGGTCTTGACATATAAATTCCATGGGAAGAAAGGTGTGGGGACTGAAAATGTGTTCAAGAGTATGATTTTAATTTTGAACCCTAAGCCAGATAAAAAAGAATATTGGCTATATATGGTATATTCTAGACCGCTAAAGTTTCAGTAGATTAGAGTGCCCATTTGAATTGAAAATTGTAGAAATATGAGTTCTATGCAGAAATTGTGGAAATATAATTTTTTCTAGAGAAAATTGTGCTGAAAAGGAAGATAGGTTATTTAAAATTTAAATTTTTGAAGTGATGCAACTATTGGTAATATCCAGATATGGTTATGACTGCAAGGGGGTGGCAGTGGAAGCATGGAGAACAAGTATGTTGGACAGGATGAGGGCAAATAACTGAGATGCTAAGCTATATCAGTTTCTAAGACTGACAAGAATGATGACTTGGATCCAGTAAAGGTTGACTTTTCTTCATTTAAATATAGATTCTGTAAACATTAAATGCAAAAGGATATAAAAAGGGGAGTAAACTTCCCAATTCTTCAAAGTAGTGACTAGAAATTTAGTAGACACACTGACTGAGGGTACAAATGAGTCCAGAACTGCTACCTTTTATTTAAATAGAATGAAGACTGGCCTTGTCAACACTCAAGAGTATTTCACCATCTAAAAATGAGATTTCTTTACATGCTCTATATATGTGTTTACACATTTCTGATTTTTCATAGTTATCTTATTTATAGCAGATGTATA
The DNA here is from genome assembly GCF_002288905.1 of Enhydra lutris kenyoni. Taxonomy (NCBI): domain Eukaryota; kingdom Metazoa; phylum Chordata; class Mammalia; order Carnivora; family Mustelidae; genus Enhydra; species Enhydra lutris. The sequence continues at coordinate 80,335,770 of NW_019154087.1, forward strand.
TATGCCTAACACAGAGGGTTTATGTGAATATTGAAATCACTAGGAATTTTTATATTAATCATAGTGGAAAAGGAAATGAACTTAGAAGCTGAAATGAAAAGTAGTAACAGTTCAAATAAATAAGTTGTAGCAGATGGTAATATTTGATTATCTGTACTTTTTTGGTGCTGGGAAATGGTGGTGGCAATGAAGATCTAGAAGGAAACCTGCCTGCCATTCAGCCTTGGTAGTAAAAAGAGAATAGGAAAAAAAAGTGCCTTACATTGGCAGTCTGTAGGAAGGGCAATGCTCTCAGTGTAAAAGAACCAGTTCAGTTTTATTTGGAAGAGAAGTTTTAGAGAGGTAGTCATTTTGTTGATGGCACACTGTTTAATGCCCATGAAGAAATTTGGAGTGATCAGAGAAGGATAAAGGAGTGGGTGAAATTATGGAATTTAAAGAGATTTGTGGGGATACAGGTATAGATGTTGAGGAATAAGCATTATCATGACCCAGGTAGTTAAAGATATAAATCCTAATGAGATTAGACATCATGGTCTCTTAGATGGAGATAGAAGATCAGATCTAATCACATCATTTTCCTTAAGAATAGTCTCTGGGCAGTTGTTCTGGTGAGATGAGGAATGTTGGGGTAGGTTAGAGGTCTCCTCATAAACAATGAGGGGGTTTGTGGGCCTCCTTCCCATTCCTACTAAAGGCAGCATTAGGGCTAAATGAAGGATTGTCTTGTCAGGAGTACCATTTAAGGACTATGACTATACTTCATTTGATTCTTATAATACCTCCAGACTTCATTTTTCTACATTTCATCATCCTTCTGTATTTAATCATTCCTTCAATTAGAAAGAATACTACCCAGTTACATAGTCTGAGTAGTAATTTTCTAAGTGACTTGAGTAACACTTAACATAGATTTCAAGGTTTCATTGATATTTCTACCTCAGGTAAAGGAGAAGAGATTCAAAATATTGACTTGGTAACTATTAAACATTAAAGAAATAGAAGAGAAGGCAAATTAAAAACAAAATTCGATGTCCACGCTCTGGACATCACTACAAAATATGACTTTCTATATTTAGCTTTTGCATTTAGAGACATTAAGGGATTTTATTCTACATAAGAGGTGATATATTATAAAAGAACGAATCAACTCTGAACTGTAACAAATAGTATTTGCCAAAGCAAAACATACCTAGAATCATTTCACTTTTTCTCAGGTTGTCAAATCAGTGTTTGTGATTAAGGATTTAAGTATTTATTTCATGTATAATTTTCAATTTTGGGGAATGCATCTTTCCATCTCCACTACGAAATATGAATTTTAAAATATATACAAACACATGAAGCAATGACAACAAAAATAAATGTCCAATTAATTAGATAGTTGTGTTTGTCTTACACAAGTGTCTATTCTAAGAATATTGCAATTTGTTGTGATAAGTCTAAGAAAGTCAGATGCAAATTACTATGTCTTTATATAAGTGAATGTGACACATAGTCACATTACTTTATCTTGCCTTACAAAAGCACTTCATAACCATTTTGCTGATCTTCTTAGATGTTTTCTAATTTTCAGAACTTAAATTTTCATTTACTATGTTTATTATTTTCTGCTAACTTTACTAATCTTTTAAAATTCTGGGTTTTTTTAAAGATTTTATGTATTTATTTGACAGAGATCACAAGTAGGCAGAGAGGGAGGCAGAGAGAAAGGAGGAAGCAGGCTCCCCACTGAGCAGAGAGCCCAATTCATGACCTGAGTCGAAGGCAGAGGCTTTAATCCACTGAGCCACCCAGGTGTCCTAAAATTCTGTTTTATTCAGTCCTTTTTAAAAATCTAAAGAATATCAATATGTGTGTGTGTTGGGGCAGAATTTACAAAACTGGCTAGAAAAGTCATTTGATTTTAAAAGCTAAAACAAATTGGCTGTACCTATTTCTTTTTCAGTTAGTTGCAGGGGTATTTTGGTGTACTTTTTGAGGCTGAGTGAAGAGTTTTTATTTCTTACTATATTGATCTCTCTTTATTGAACTTTAGCAAGGAACAATGCTGGACACTACAAATACACAATTCTGATACTATATATTTGCTAGATAGCTGAGAAATGTATGAGTGTGCATGTGTGCATTTATTTATGCGGATGTAATGAGACAGTTATAAAATAAGTGTTTAATAAGGCAGACAAAAGAACATATCATCACAAAGGATGAAGAGTTTCATTGGGTTTATCTCCCAAGTTTTAAATCTCATAAAATGTTTTTCACTTTGCCTTTATATTCATTTTATTGTAAATCAATCTAGATTAGATTTTCTGAACTATTTTCTGTGAGCAAGGACATTCTGTTAGTTGTTAAAAATATTCTGTCAAATTAGGGGAAGAAGAATTCCATTTAAATGTGTTAAGGAAATAATAGATTAAGTGAAGTTAAGTTGCTTTTAACTAAATGTCAAATAATCTACTTTCCCTGGATTAGTTCTCTTTTTTGGAACTTTTCATCAGAACAAGCTACTGGCAAAGAAGGTCAGCCAATTTTTAGCATAATAATACTACTCATGTGAGACTTAGTCCAATAATGTGTAATCTAGGTGAAGAGGTGTAAGATTCTAGGTACATAGAAAATTTTATATTAATTAGAAGTTGAATTTAAAGTGTTAGTTAAACTTCTCCTTGATGTTCTGGGACAAACTTGTTTCTATAGTTTTGTAAGGAAGTCTCAAGAACACTAATGGACATTCGAGTTACTTCCTCTGACAAGGTTTTATATATTTAAAGAAATAATGATTATGAAGAGTTTTCACAGTATGAGAATATCCCTTTGGGGGAACCCATGTAAGTGAAACTAGATTTAAGAAAAGGAAGAGATAAACATTGTTCTCTGTGTTACATAGTATATAAGGTTATACAGATAGCATATTATATAGGATAATATGGAAGGAAGATCCTCCTGCTTTTACTCATTTACGTATTTTATTTTATTTTATTTTTATTTTTCAGAAGATTTTATTTATTTATTTGACACAGAGAGAGAGAGCACAAGTAGGAAGAGAGGCAGGCAGAGTGAGAGGGAGAAGCAGGCTCTCTGCTAAGCAGGAAGCCCAATGTGGGACTGGATCCCAGAACCCTGGGATCATGACCTGAGCCAAAGGCAGACACTTAACTGACTGAACCACCCAGGTTCCCCTCATTTATGTATTTTTAAAAAATTGAGCAGAGGGTCTTCCTGCTTTTAGACTAGGATGTAGAAAACTAGAAAGCTCAAAGGTTTTGTTTCCATTCTAACAAAGAGAAAAGGATGGATAATATATAAAATCATAACTTCTTTTGTGCCTATTGCAGAGTTGGTCATAGGACCACAAACTAGCCTGAAATCTAAACAAGGAAATGTTAATAGGTGCCTCATGGAAGATGAAAGGTATAAATACTGGCTCATCTGTGACAGTGATAAGAAAAAGAAGATGGGACCTCAACAGGAATAGATAAGAAGAATTTGAGTAAAATGTCGATGAATTGCTAAAGACTGAGTGCTGCCCTGTGTGACAGTATAGAGCTTTGGACATCATAGGCACAGAGGAAGTTCACCCTCAATTTCTGGTTTTTCTCTGTGGCCCTCACTGTATACTCATGAGAAAAATTGTGGGTAGGGTAAAAGATTAGAGTCTTCCTTACATTACAAGCCTGGAGGAAAGGGGTGGCCATTACAAGGGGAAAGGCATGAAGCCCCATCTGTAAAGATCAAAAGCCTTTAGATGCTGGAGAAAGGGTGAAAAACTTATGTTGCCCTAGAGCCCAGGGACAACACTTTGCCTGAGAAAAGATGAATAAGAAAAACAAAATACCTTTTAGATAATCAGGGAAATGAGCAGGACACAATCCTGTACTTAGCAGCTTGAGATTTCCTACAGGAGAGAGAGAAAGGATTACTGAAACAGCTTCACTCTTGAGACCAAAGGCTATACAGATCTTGCCTAAATCTAAGGATGAACCAGAACAACAGAAATGTCCCTGTCCCCCACATCCAGTCTCATAGCACTGAGCAAGAGCAATATCTGTCAACAGAGTTGACAGACCATATCTGAAGCTCAGAAACACACCAAGATTGTATTGTTGAGGGAGAAGGTGGATTATTGAGAAAAATCTTCTGGCAAGCAAAACCCTATTCAAAGCATAAATTAATTTCAGAGTAATTTAATCCAGTGGGAACCAAAGAACAATAAACAAAAACCCAGCTTAACTCCTGATGGAACTGACATATCCCCCCACACTGAAGGCCAAGCAGAAGAAGCATGATCTTTTTCAGACATAAATACTACTCAACCGTTGTATGCACTAGGTCTGGCAATCAGTTAAAAAATACAAGAAACACAACACACACATACATAATAAAAAGAAATAAAATCCACTCTCAAGTGACAAAGCAATAAAATCAGAATCAGATATGCCTCAGACATCAAAACTATAAGAAAGGGATTATAAAATAATTATAAGGGATTATAAAATAATATTGATATATTAAACCCAAGAGTTGAAAAGATGAACACAAATGAACAGATAGGAAATTTTAGCAGAGATGGAAACTAAAAGAAATTGTCATGTAGGGAATAAGAAAGTCTACAAAGCATGCATTTGATGGGTTCATCAATACTCAAAAGGAGAACCAACAAACTTGAATCTCAGTCAGTAGAAATTGCCCAAAGTAAAATTCACAGCAAAGAAGAATTTAAAAAGTAAAATGTAGCATCCAAGATTTAGCAAGATCTAAAACCTCTTTGTGTGTGGATTCTGAGAAGGAGAAAGAAAGACAGGCAAAAGAAAGACTTGAAGAAATAATGACCAAGAATTTTCCAAAGTAAAGCAAGACACCAAACCAGTGATAAAACAAGTTCAGACAATACCAACAAAATAAAAACATATCTTCCCTCTCCACCACATTTGCAAGGCCAGTGTGTTCAAACTGATGAAAACCAAAGATAACTAGAATATCTTGAAGACAGCCATAAAGGGGGAAACTCATTACGTTCAGAGGAACAAATATAAGAATTACACATGAGAAAACCCAAAAGACTCCAGCAATTGCTAGAAATGATACATGAATTCAGCAAAATCGCACACCACAAAATCACACACCACAAAATCTGTTGCATTTCTACACAGCAATAATGAAGCAGCAGAAAGGGACATCAAAGAATCTATCCCATTTACAATTGCACCAGAACCCATAAGATACCTAGGAATAAACCTAATCAAAGCAGTAGATTTGAACTCTGAAAACTATAGAACACCTATGAAAGAAATTGAAGATGACACAAAGATATGGAAAGACATCCCATTCTTATGGACTGGAAGAACAAATATTGTTAAAATTTCTAAACTTCCTGAAGCAATCCACACATTTAATGCAATCCCTATCAAAATGCCATCAGCACTTTTCACAGAGCTAGAACAAATAAACCTAAAAATTTGTATGGAACCACAAAAGACCCCAAATAGCCAAAGCAGTCTTGGAAAAGCAAAGCTGGAGGCATCATGATACAATACTTCAAGCTATAGTACAAAGCTTCTACAAAGTAGTCATCAAGGCAGTATGATCTTGGCACAAAAACAGACATATAGATCAATGGAACAGAATAGAAAACCTAGAAATGGACCCACAACTATATGGGCAACTAATCTTTGACAAAGCAGGAAAGAATAGCCAATGGAAAAAAGACAAACTCTTCAACAAATGGTGGTGGGAAAACTGGACCACTTTCTTACATCATTCACAAAAATAAATTCAAAATGGATGAAAGACCTAAATATGAGACAGGAAACCATGAAAATCCTAGTGGACAACACAGGCAGCAAACTCGCTGACATCAGTCATCAAACTTCTTCTTAGGCATTTTGTTAGAGGCAAGGGAAACAAAAGCAAAAATGAACCATTGGCCATCTGTACCCCAATGTTTATAGCAGCAATGGCCACGGTCGCCAAACTGTGGAAAGAACCAAGATGCCCTTCACCGGACGAATGGATAAGGAAGATGTGGTCCATATACACTATGGAGTATTATGCCTCCATCAGAAAGGATGAATACCCAACTTTTGTAGCAACGTGGACGGGACTGGAAGAGATGATGCTGAGTGAAATAAGTCAAGCAGAGAGAGTCAATTATTATATGGTTTCACTTATTTGTGGAGCATAACAAATAGCATGGAGGACAAGGGGAGTTAGAGAGGAGAAGGGAGTTGAGGGAAATTGGAAGGGGAGGTGAACCATGAGAGACTATGGACTCTGAAAAACAACCTGAGGGTCTTGAAGGGGTGGGGGGTGGGAGGTAGGGGGAACCAGGTGGTGGGTATTGGAGAGGGCATGGATTGCATGGAGCACTGGGTGTGGTGCAAAAATAATGAATACTGTTATGCTGAAAAGAAATTTAAAAAAATTTTTTAAAATGAACCATTGGGGGGCACCTGGGTAGCTCAGTGGGTTAAGCCTCTGCCTTCAGCTCGGGTCATGATCTCAGGGTCCTGGGATCGAGCCCCGCATTAGGCTCTCTGCTCAGCGGGGAGCCTGCTTCCCACCCCCCGCCTGCCTCTCTGCCTACTTATGATCTCTCTTTCTAAAAAAAAAGAAAAAAAAATGAACCATTGGGACTACATCAAGATGAAAAGCTTTGGCACAGTGAAAGACATTATCAACAAAACTAAAACACAGCCTGCAGAATGGGATAAGACATTTGCAAATGACATATCTGATTAAGGGTTAGTAACCAAATCTATAAATAACTTATCAAACTCAGTACCCAAAAAACAAATAGTCCAGTTAAGAAATGGGCTAATCAAAATATATCAGTCAGAGAAAGACAAATATCATATAATTTCACTCACATGTGGAATTTAAGAAACAAAACATGAACACAGGGAAAGGGGGAAATAAAGGACAGAAGCAAACCATAAGAGATTCTTTTTTTTTTTAATTTATTTTTAAAATTTATTTTCAGTGTACCAGAATTCATTGTTTATGTACCACACCCAGTGTTCCATGACCATAAGAGATTCTTAATGATAGAGAACAAGCTGAGGGTTGATGGTAGGAGGTGGATGGGGGATGGGATATTAAGGAGGTCACTTGTGATGAGCACTGGGTGTTATAGGACAGTAATGAATCACTAAATTCTACACCTGAAACCAATATTACTCTGTATGCTAACTAACTAGAATTTAAACAAAACTTGAAACAAACAAAAAATAATTCCCCATGATTCCTTATCAGAAACCTCTTTAAAGTTCTAAGTAAAAATGGTATCAGGCACAAATTCTATACTAGTTAAATATTTTCAGAAATTAAAGAGAAACAACATATATTTTTTAAACAAATAGAAAATGAGAAATTTTATTACCAGCAGATGTGCATACACTCTGGTAAAATTTTAAGCAAGTTCATCAGTAGAAATAATATAAGGAAGATAAAAATCAGATGTACACAAAGAAATTAATATCACCATCAACACATAAAATGATATAAATGTAAAATATTTTGGCTTATTTTAAACTTCTCTAGTAGAAAATTGAGTACAGATAAAAATAATAGCAAAATGTTGTGAGTTTATAAAATATAAAAGTAAAAATGTATCTAAAAAGTAGTTTAAACCACTGGAAAGAAGTATTAGTAGCATTTTGTTGTAAGGATCTTACACTACATGTGAAGATAGACTGTAATCAAGTAAAGAATTAAATATGTGTATTATAAACCTTATGAAATCATTAAAAGGATTTGAAAAAAACAGTAAAACTAATCACTTTGTTATGGAGAGTTATTAGAATTTATTAGAACTATAAAATATAAAATTAATCCATAATCAAGAAGAAAATTAGAGAAATGAGACAAAGGAACAATGGAGCAAATTTTTAAAAAAATACTAGCAAACTTTTGGCAGATTTGAGTTCAACCAAATCAACAACTACATGGCATTTAAATGTTTATATATTTAGATCATCAGATTTGATGAAATAGCAAGACCCAACTATGTATCATCTGTAAGAAACCCATTTTAAATACAAAGATACAAAGTTAAAAGTAAAAAAATGGGAAATGATATAACATGTCAACATGAATCAAAACAGAACTAGAGTAATCACATAAATATAAGGAAAAAGTAGATGTATAATAATATTACTTAGGATAAAGAAGAACCTTATATAATGATAAAAGATTAATTCATGAAGAAAAAAACACAATTTTAAATGTGACAGAGCTTCAAATCACATGAATAAAGAATCATAAAGCATATAGAATATATCAATCTACAATTATCTGTCATAATTGATTAAAAATAAGTAGATAGGAAATAAGAACATAGAATGCTGAATCAGCATTACCAATTAACTAACCTAATGAACATTTATAGAACTCTTTTTTTTAATTCTTTTTTTTTTAAGATTTTAGTTATTTATTTGAGAGAGAGATAGAGTGAGAAGAAGGATCCCTGCTGAGCAGGGAGCCTAATGTGGGGCTCAATTCCGGGACTCTGGGATCATGACCTGAGCCAGTTAACTAACTGAGCCACCCAGGAGCCCTCATTTATAGAACTCCTGAACCAACAGAAGAACACACATTCTTTTCATGTGCACATAGAACATTTATGAAGGTAGACAGAATGCTGGGTCATAAAGCAATCCATAAGAAATTTAGAATAACTGAAATAATACGAAGTATATTTTCTTTTTTTTTCAAGATTTTGTTTATTTATTTGAGAGAGAGAGAGCACCACAAGCAGAGGGGAGAAGCAGAGGGAGAGGAACAAGCAGACTCCCTGCTGAGAAGTAAGCCTGTTTTTCAGCTCAATCCCAGGACTCCCAAGATCATGACCTGAGCCACAGGTAGATGTTTAGTGGATTGAGCCACACACGTGCCCCCAATATATTTTCTGATTATAAAGAATTACATTAGAAATCAACAACAGAGGAGCACCTGGGTGGCTCAGTGAGTTGATCTTCCAACTCTTGATTTCAACTCACGTCGTGATGTCAGGGTCAGGAGACTGATCCCCATGGTAGGCTCTAAGCTCAGTGCAGAATCTGCTTGTCCCTCTCCCTCCGCTCCTCCCCCTGTTCTTACTCATGTTTTCTCTCTCTCTCTCTCTCTCTCTCTCCGATCGCTCGCACTCTCACTCTCAAATAAATAAATAGAAAAAAAAATCTTAAAAAATCAATTACAGAAAGTTGTATGAAAGATTTCTAAGCATTTATAAATTAAAAAACACTTTTCAAAAAAAGACATATGGGTCTATAGGGAAATTATAAAGAATTAAAAATATTTTGTTTTGAATTAAAATAAAATACTATGAATCAAATCTGTGGGTTGAAAATAGAAGAGTATTTAGTAGGAAATTTATAACATTAAATATATTATAAAAGAAGTAAGATCTTTAGTCAATGATCTAAACTTCTATTAAGAAAATAGAAGGAAAAAAGAAGGTAAATTAAGTCCAAAGCAGGCAAATAACATTATACTGATAAGAGAAAAATAATCTAATTTCAAAGAGAAAAACACTAGAGAAAAATCATGGAAACTCTTTTGATTCTTTGAAAAGATCAATAATCATATATTAAGGGGAAAAATTTAAATGACAAATAATCACTATCGGGATTAAAAGATGAGAACACAAACAATCCTAGAAATATTAAGAGGACAACATTATGGCATTATAATGAGCAACTTTATGTTCATAAACTTAACAATTTAGGTGAAATTGAGAAATTCATTGAAGACACAAAGTTTACCTTGTTCTCTCATTTGGAAAATATTCCTCTGTTTCCTCATTCTGTTCAACTCTATGTATTAGATGAAACAGTTATTCTCCAAATCTTGTGGGAGAACTTGTACAGGAAATGAATCTCCAAATCTTGTAGGAATGACTTGTACAGGAAATGAATCCTATTGTTCAACTCACCATAGCTCTTTTTTGTCCCTACAACCCCTGTAATTGTCTAAGCAGCCTGATTTATTCTTGATAGGTCCCAGCTATTAAGGGTGTGTCAAGCCCTGGTAGTATTCCAAGGTGAGGGATCTCAGTCAGCACCTCATTTCAGGCTGATTAGAGCTGGGCCCCCAAGCAGCAACTTTTAAAGTATGCAAATATGCACATATTCATATCATAATCATAATCTCTGCTGGTCTCTCGACCAGGTAATTTGAGCTCTGGAGGTGTCCTCAGAGCACAGTTTCAACACTCCAGGCTCCAGATGATGTATAAGCTCCTGTCTGGTAGGTAGTAAACAGTTGTAGTGAGGCCTAGGGAGAGCACAGAAATGGCATGTCTCCCCATGCCGCCCACAAGATGCACAACAAACCTGAAGCCTGCCCCTCAGACTAAAGCTCAAGAACAAGTAAATAGTCCTTTTACACAGGAAGTATGTTTCAGTCTGTTTTCTGTGCAGTGCCCTGAGGGTTGTAGACTGCCAAGAACGGTCTCTCTAATTGTTTCAGACTCAGGGGACCTAGCTAGGGGGCCCTCCCTAGCTATGAGAACCAGATGATCAAGGGGCATCTCCTGTGTGGATTGTGTGTGCCCACAGTCTGTATCAAGGCACCAGGAGAGTGCAGGATTGAGAAGTGACTGCCTCATTTACCTTTAGTGAGGCAACAGGAGAGTGCTGGCCTGGGGAATGCCTGCTGGCTATAGCCTAATCCAAGCAGTGGGGTCAGCACAGGACCAAAATGAGCTTGCCTTGTTTAGCTAGTCAGACAGCAAGAGAGTGCAGGGCCAGAACGAGCCTACTAGCTTTAGCCTCCTGGAAACAGTGGGCGAGTGTTGGAGTGGGGCACTGGCAGTGCTCTGACTATATGCACTTGCTGGTGTCAGAAATGGAGAGGGAATGTGTGAAAATGACTCCTACCAGGGCTCCTATCTCCAGAGGGAGTCTCGAGAGGACCCTGCCCCTTTGGCAGACACTTTAAGATTAGCAGATGAATCTTTACAAATAGTCTAGGCATTTTTCCAACAGCTGTCTTTGTGCTGGGTCTCAGGTGAGTGAGTTGACCTGTGGGCTATTTAAGAGCAGAATGTATTTCCCACAGCCCTTTGGGTCTCCTTGATGTAAAGTCTGTTGGTTTTCAAAGCCACATATATGGGGGGCTTTTCTCTCCAGTGTGGATCCCAAGAGATAGGGTGCTTGATATGGGGCACTAGCCCCTTGCTTCTCAAGGAGAAGTTCTGAATTGATGAGATCCCTCCCGATTGTGGGTCACTATGGGGTTTGTGTGTGTGTGTTTTGGGGGGGCTTTTTTTGTGGGGGTGGCAAAACTCTCTCTGCTTCTCCTACCTGTCTCAAAGTGGCCCTTTTATCCTTTCTTCTGGTAGAGGTCTTCAGCTAGTTTTCAGGTCTTTTTCAGAGAGAATTGTTCCATATGCAGCTGTAGGGGTCGTGTGTCTGTGGGAAGAAGTGAGTTCAGGATCTTCGTACACTGCCAACTTGAACAGCCCCCCAAATCCACTTCTTGAAGAATAGTAAGCCATATGTTGAGGTTGACCTAGCACAGAACACATTAACATAATAATATAAATTATTTTAAAATTAATTTCTAAACTAAGACATGGCTGAAATGATAACAAAACCAAAATGAATTCTACAGAGGCTACATAAGGCAAGGAAGCAAAGATATCTCTGGGAGTGACAGCCATATCTGATATCCAAGAGGCTGTGTTGTTAAAGACCTCTTGAGCTGGGGATAAGACACAATTCTGTAGCCTAAGCAGACTAGGAGATTGGACAAAAAATCTGTCCATAAAGCCAAAACTCTCCTAGGAGAATTCATAGTGACTGATTAGACAAAGCAAAAATAGAAACCACACCAATTAGACAAAGGATGGACTGACCTTTGAACGTGATGAAAATAAGACAAAACCAAAAAGTCTTCTACAAAATTCCTATCTACAAACTAACAATCGCCTAAGCAGGGATATGAATTCATACTACCCATGTGTACCAAATAACCACAAACAAAATCATAGTTAAAACTTTTCATAGATTGGCCATGCCTTTTACAAATTTTCAAAACAAGAACATGTGAAAATTCTAAATTTGTGTGCTGTTAATAGGATAGGACAAACTTTATAAATACAGAAATACAAAGAGAACTTTGTAAAAGTATAATTTTAATATGAAATTCTGACATTTTATGTTATATTTATACATAAAATAAATCCCCTTTTGTAGCTCTATTATTTTACATTATAATTTAATCATAACAACAACCAAACACCCACCCACATACACACAAAACAGAGGCTACTGAGTGAGAGGGGCTTCAGTAGGACCTGAGCTCTAGCACATTTCTCTTTGAAACTTTAGGCAAATTAAAAAGTGATATGATAAATCTCTAAATGATGTTTCATTTGAAGCAATTTTCTAAAAATAACTGTAACCCAGATGTCAGCTGGAATCTCTGTGTTCCATGAGATACACTGAGATTGAACCTCATTCTATGCTGTAGGAGAGTCTGCCATTTTTCCCTGAATTCATGAACATTGCTGGTCCTTGGTAACAGTGGTTGTCACCTTGTCATTGCAAATGGCAAGATATTCTTTTTGATGGCTGAGTAATATCCCATTGTGTATGTATATCACCTCTTCTTTATCTATTCATCAGTTGATAGATATTGGGCTCTTTCTATATTGTGGCTATTGCCAACATTGCTGCTATAAACTTTGAGGTGCCTGTGGCCTTTGAATCAGTATTTTTGTGTCCTTTGGATAAATACCTATTAATATAATTGCTGGGTCATAGGGTAGTTCTATTTTAACTTTTTGAGGGACCTCCATACTTTTTTCCATAGTGGCTGTACCAACTTGCATTCCCACCAACAGTATAAGAAGTTTCCCCTTTTTCTGCATCCTAGCCAATATCTGTTGTTTCCTGAGTTGTTAATTTTAGCCATTCTGAGAGATGTGAGGTGGCATCTTATTGTGGCTTTGATATTTATTTCCCTGACGATGAGTGATATTGACCACTTTTTCATGTGTCTGTTGGCCTTTTCATGTCTTTGGAGAAATGTCTGTTCATGTCTTCTGCTTTTGTGAAGGCAGGAACAATGTCTGGCTTGTTCATACCAGCATCTTCATTGCCTTTTTACTGTTTCCAGAAAGCCAATGGTGGATACTCAACAGTTTCAGACCAATAGGTGGAAAAGATACAGGGGGAATTTGTAACAATCAGAACTGCCAGAGATGATATCCACTGCTTTAAAAAATAGCACCTCCCTGGTAGTATTTCTAAGAAAAACCTGTATAAGTATGTGCTAGGAATATCACAGAGGAAATCATTGATTTGAAGTGATAGAGATTGATTCTTATATTTCTCAACACAAGTTGTAGAAGAAATGTGTAAGAAATTATGTAAGAAAAGTCTGTAAGGGCTAGAAACATTTTTCCACCTAGGATTCCTGGGTAAAGGAAAGGAAGTGTCAGCTGATGTACTGTTATTAGCCTTGATTAAAGGAGAGAAATATTTGGGGGGGGAATGTTTAAAGCACCAGAATTAGAGGGAAGGATTGTAAAAACATGACTGATCCCTGGGGTGGTATGTCTTTTGGAATAAAACTCTACTAGAGGATGTCTAAATCCTCCAACAACTCCAAAGTCTGACTATAACAAAGGGATCATTTTCTAGATGTAAGAAAATAATAACAAAGCCTATTTAAAAAAAATTACATACCAGTTTTATCAATTTATTCTTTTAGAAAAAAATCAGCTCTGGCAGAAAGGTGAGGAATCCCAGCTAAAGATTAATTTAAAAATGCCCTAATAAGTGATTTTTATATTCCTCAATAATGATCTCTATTCTAAAAATCACCAAAGATATACTGTGTGATCTTATTTTAAAAAGTATTTTTAGTAGAGATGTTTTAGTCTTAGAGGTGAAACAGAAATATTGCTTCTATAAGTTACTTCTATTTCCTTTAGGATTTTCATGCACTGTCTAGTTCTGCCATTTATCTTTCAATTTTTTCACCTCTTGGGACTTCATTATATGGGCTGTGTTGATGACCCTTTCCCCTGCCTTGCCCGCTGAGACCACTTGAGACATTTCTAGGTATACCCCTTTATATTATCTCTTTTTGAAATTGCTAGGGTCACATCTTTGACACAATCATCTCCAACTTCTGTGATTTGCTCTTTCTGACAGAGTTATCAGCATTTGCTCTTTTATCACATTTGACCTAGTTCTCTCTAGCTAGTAACCCTCTTTTTCTTATGTTTTCCATCTTTGACTTATTCTGCTTCTTGACATTTCAGAATGTGCACTTTGCTTTCCAGACAATAGGTGGTGTTGACATATGATGCAAATATGGAGTTTCTTTTCATGGCATATAAATGCGTTCTTTTTTTTTTTTTTTCCTTGTTTCTGACTCCCCAGTCCATTTCAATATAACATTGGGGCATGCTGATGTCACTTCCTCTACTTTCCAATAAAACTAAAACTATAATTAACTTAATTTTGCAGATAATATTGAACTAGATTTTCTTTAGCTATCCGTAAAGGTATCGAAAACTATTACTCAATACTTCGAAAAATTTTCTCTTTCTAGTCTTATTTAGTGATTGGAAGTGAAAGCATTCTTAGTTTATAATTATTATATCTGCTTTTACTACCTCAATGCATATATACGCAAACATAAATGTATATGTATATACACATATATAGGAGACTTAAGAGATAATCCTTTAATATATAATTTTTTTCCTTTAATATATAATTTTTAAAAAATATTTTTAAAAGAATACTCAATTAGAGATATGATTAGTCAGCCATTCTAAAGCAGAATCACAAACAGGTTTATGAATTTGCTACTGTTCAAATGTAGGAATTTGTATATTAATGACAAGATTTTATGCCAACTATTATAAATTAAAATATGACCAAAAAATGAGTTAAAATTTAGAAAATGTCACTTTTTTAAACTTTGCTAGTTAACAAATTTCAATTAAGATTAAGATACTTATGGAAATAAAAATAATATACAATTTAAGGCTTTTTTCAACTTATGCAAAATTTCCTATAGTATTTTTAAATTTAATCTCAAAACAATTAAAGGCAGTGAGTAAAACTGATTATATTCATAATTTATTTTACTGTAGTTCATGTGTGTAAAAATAGCAATCAAGCTTCACAATTTTGAAAATAAAATACAAGTATGAATATTAATGTAGGTTAACCTTTTGAGATTACAAATATACAAATATAAATCTAAGTAATATATATTAACAAGCTGCTCAGCACTTGACTTTCAATATCTGAAATATAATATTTACTTTTTTATAATTTAAATATAATTTTTATAATTTAAATAATAATATAATTTTATAATAATAATTTAAATGTGTATTCATAAATGTTTTGTGTCCAAATGCTACTTGTATGCTTTTTAGTCTATTAAAACTATGAAAATATGTGATTGTTACTATGCACAAAGAGTGACTATAATAACTAATAAATCTGATTGTGAAATTTGCACAACTGAGATTAAGATATTTTATACAGTTTGCACTTGTTTTACTGTGTGTATTTAATGGAACTAACTCTTTGCACAAGTTTCCTTCAGTACAAATACAAACCCTCTTAACATTTCAAGTTTTAACCATTTTATGATTTTTTACTTATTTTGAAAACTAGAAAATTTAATAAAAGGCAAGAATAATATTCCAGATCTTATATTATAGACTAAGAGTAGTTTTTAGATGATGTTCCAAAAACTAACACAAAGCTGAATTCAGTGCAGGTAGTTTAACTTCACAGCCAAGGACAGAAAGGACACATGATTCTTTGTAGTGAACTCTATATAGTCTAGTAAGAATATATTACTGTTAATTTGAGGTTGAGTGAATATCAGACAATGTTAGCACAACTCCATCCTTCACTTCTAAAGACATCCTTCTGTTGATTTGAGCTGTATCAAAGATTACAGTAGAAATTGAAGCACTAATAAGTAGCCTCTTCTTAGACAAGAATATGTGAATTGTCCTTCCGGGAATATTTAATGTCAAAATTCAGTACAATGTTTCTCCCCTATGACTTGACTATGACCAAACATATACTGTGGAGAAGACTGACCACTTGCCATCATACCTGCTTGTTGCAGCTCACGAAAGAAAGAAAGAAAGAAAGAAAGAAAGAAAGAAAGAAAGAAAGAAAGAAAGGAAGGAAGGAAGAAAGAGGACATAGGATAAATTTAAAGTTTCTTCTAGTGGTAAAATCCAGTTCAAGATCCAAAGTTTTATTTGAAAAAGGGATGTGACCTCATTGCCCTAGGGTGAGTCAGTCAAGTTGCAAGGTAAATGTAATGGGCAGTCTGAAATGAAGTATATTTTCATCTCTGCCAAAAACACTAGCAAAACAAGAAAAAGAAAAAAAATAGATATATTTTTAGAAATCATTAATTTCCACAGACCGTAAGAGATACATAAAACAAAGTGATTGTGCCTTCTGTTCAGTGAGGGCAGTGATCCTGGCACTAGCCCAGATCTAGGACTAACTGAAAGTCTCAGACACCAAGAATTACTCATGACTAACCCTAGGTTAAAAAAAAAAAAAAAAAAGCAGAAAATAAAATGTGAAAATAGTGTACTTTCTTAGTAGGCAGTGATCATACATGTGCCAACTGCAATGGACAGTACTAACGTATCTCTAAAATTTTTTGTCTAATGAAAACGTTACAAATGATAGAATCTAAAATTTTACATGATGTTTATTTAAATACATATAGAATGCTTGACACCTTAAAGAAAAAAGGGATTTTTTTTTTTTTTTTTACATTTTTGACATGAAGGGAAAAATTTTCTCAAGTTCAGCTCAGCACTTTGTGGCATTAAGATTGGACATCTTGGTAAGATTCTGGGTAAGGCTTATTCTAGCTTTGTCCCTTATAGGTGTGGGACACTGGAAAATTACCAAACTTGTTTGGGCTTCGTACTTTCATGTTAAAAAAATATGAGTTGGATTTTATAGTCTTTTGGTTTCTTTCCTTAATAAGACTATATTGATTTCTATCCATTCATAGCTACACTCTCCAAAGAAAAGAGAGAGATGGCAATAATTGTAGTCTTAGAGAAATTTGCCCCTTTTAGATTTAGATCAAACTATGACAGGCAGACATGGATTTCCTTGTTTCATACTCATTCAAGCCATTTCTAGCTTTCTTTTCTAGTCTGTGGAATTGAAGAAGCAAATACTTTTCCAGACTCCCTTTCACTTATAATTTTCATCTACATCCATATCAGTCTCTATATATCTATCTGCTGATCTAGCTATTTGTTCAGGTATTTACAGCTGTGAGTTTTTACAAATACCCAACTCTAATCAAACTAGACAGAATTTATTCTAGCCTTTCCCTTTTTCATGGTAACTCCTGTCTGCAGCCATGGGAAACTCTGATCCCATTACCTTGACTACCTGTACTTAATTGTTCATACCTCCTTGCGTCACCAAACTCTGAAACACACAAGCTGCCTACTGAGTCCCAACAACTTCCTCGGCCCCATACATCTTGGCTCCAAATACTTCCTGCCTCCTCTCCTCAAACCTGTCTTCAACCTAGACCCTATCAGACCCCCTGGCCTGCTAAACATCACTGCCCTCTCAGTCCTAAGCACTTGAGCCTCACAGGGCCTGTCCTCCTCCTGTGCCCTAATCACCCCTCCACCGTGACTCTATGACTCCTAGTCCAACATGGCCCACCAGAGTCAGAAGGAGAGACAGAAGGGGTTATCAGATGTATAAAGATCAAATTGCCACTTAGCTAAAAGAATAGATAACAGGAGTCCCATTTGAAGCTAGCTCTAGTCATGTAAATAAGTACTGATTGATTTAATGTAAATGTAATTTGTAGTTTCCAGAAAGTCTACCTAAAAGGTGGATGAGAACACTTTCTTCAGTGTATCTTCTAATCACCCTTTGAGATCTATTTCCACTTTTTCCCAACCCTCTCTCTGAGCCAGAAGTTGACTTGTACAGACTACCTCATCGGGCTAACTTTCATTCTCTAGTTTCCAAGTAACAATAGGAAACCCTGATAGAAGGCTACAGAGAATGAAAATGATGTCATTATTTTTCTTTTCCCAACTTCCTTTTATGCAGTTGCCTATGTGCCTATTGACTGTAAGTCACTGCTCTCCTAATTATCTCCTACATCTCTCTCCTTCTGCGTTTCAAGAACCATTTATTCCCCTCATTCTTTCAAGTATTAAAGATGGTAGTAACTGTTAAATATATCCTGGGAGGATACACTTTAGCTTGTGTTTTGCCTAAACCCTTCCCATGCTTTTTAAGGTCCCTTTAATAAATCTATTTGTGATTATCCTAATTTGAGAGCACCATCTGTTTCTGCTGGGACTTATTGATTCTTTGATATCAAAGTAGACCCAGAAAACAGACCATCGAAACAGGATTATACAATTACATTGCTCATGTATTGAAGGAGCACAAGGAAAATCAGTTTGCTGAATGGATATGGTTAATCCATATACTCAGGTGACTTCAAGTTTTCTGAAGTTATAAGCCTTAGCATAGGGTGTATTGCTATACTATGGTTGCTATGGCAGCAATTATGGTGATAAAGATGGTATAATCACTTTACTTTTTATAGCCCTAGAAACAATCCATAGGGAAAAAGGGAAATTAATATCTATAAACATACAATTAAGAATACATGAGCCATGTATTCTTAAACCCAAAGGTCCAAATGAAATCTTTGAAGCCACAGGATATTTGAGCTGGATACCAAACCTAGGGCAGGATGACTGATTGGCAAAACCCCATTAAATTCTTAACTCAAGCATACCACTTACTTTTTTAATTTAAATTTTACTTAGTTAGTATACAGTGCAATATTGGTTTCTGGATGGAATTCAGTGATTCATCACTTACACAGAACACCCAGTGCTCATTACAAAAAGTGCCCTCTTTAATATCTATCACCCATGTACCATCTCTTATGCTAAGGTAAAAATTTGGTGGGAAAGAAGTGAGATCCAGATACATGGAATGAAAGCATTTGAATAGACTCAAATAACTTGTAGAATTTTATTCTTTAAATTTCCCTGAAATTATTTTGCTGGCAGAGGCAGCCCTGTCACTTCCTCTCTACTCTGAGGAAATCATCACTCATCTGTATAAAAGCCTTTCAGTCACTGGGGCACTTACCTTATAAGTTGGTGCCATTTTTCTCAGGTCCCATCCCCAACACATTTTTTTTCAGGCCCATAATGAAATATAGATGTTTATAGAATATAGACATTGTAGTGCAAGGTCTCCTTTAAAAAAGAGTGATTTAAGAATTTAAAGAATGATGAGATAATATCAATCATATTGTTATGTACCGGGGACTGTGTGTAGGAGTGAAATGTAAGGTTCAAACCAGATAAATTTATTGGCCAGGGTGCATTCACGCAGAGCTAATGATTTATTATCGTGCAGTCAATCTTTTGTGGGGGAGTGGCATTACAATCTAGTGGTGTGGCTAATTAATCCTTAATTCAATGATGGGCATAATAAACATGACTAACTTGGTATCATAGCAGCTTTCCTGTATATCTTATAAGGGAAAATGTGTAAAGATTTATGAAATATTGGAATGGGCCATTTATTGCTTACTTATCCACTAACTACACTTTGAACCCTTGGGAGATGCTCGATCACATTTTTCAAAAATGTGATAGTAAGGGATAGTATTAGAATTTTTTTCAAATAATTAATTTTTTATTTGAGTATCATTGACACGCAATATTGCATTAGTTTCAGGTGTACAAATAGTGATGCAACTTCTCTATACAACATAATACAATATGCTGTACTTACCACAAAGTATAGCTGTCATTTATCACCATACCATGTTTACAATACCTGACTATATTCCCTATGCTGAGCCCTTTATTCCTATGATTTATATTTTTTTTTACCTTTTTAAAAATTTAAATTAATTAACATATAATATATTATTTGTTTCAGGGGTACAGGTCTGTGATTCATCAGTCTTATGTAAAACCATCAGTGCTCATTACAACACATACCCTCCCCAATGTCCATCACCCAGTTACCCCATCTCTCCGCCTGCCCCCTCCAGCCACCCTCAGTTTGTTTCCTGAGATCAAGAGTCTCTTATGGTTTGTTTCCCTCTCTGGTTTCACTTTATTTCATTTTTTTTCCTCTTTCCCTATGATCCTCTGCTTTGTTTCTTAAATTTCACATATGAGAGAGATATATGATTGTCTTTCTCTGATTGATTTATTTTGCTTAGCATAATAACCTCTAGTTCCATCCACATCATTGCAAATGGCAAGATTTCACTTTCAGATGGCTGTGTAATATTCCATTGCACGTATGTGTGTAAATCACATCGCATATTTTATATATATATATATGTTATATATATATATACATATATATATATATATATAACATATATTATATATATCTTCTTTATCCATTCTTCTATCAGTGGACATCTAGGCTCTTTCCATAGTTTGGCTATTGTGGACATTACTGCTATAAACATTAGGGTGCAGGTGCCCCTTCCAGATCACTACCTTTGTATCTTTGGGGTAAATACCAGTAGCAGCCACCCTACCACCCAGAATATTAGATTTTTAAAAAATCTTTTTTCATTTTTAAAGATTTTGTTTATTTGACAGACAGAGATCACAAGTAGGCAGAGAGGCAGGCAGAGAGAGAGGGAGAAGTAGGCTCCCTGCTGCGCAGAAAGCCCAATGTGGAGTCGATCCCAGGACCCTGGGATCATGACCTGAGACGAAGGCAGAGACTTTAACCCACTGAGCCACCCAAGCACCCCAGAATATTAGAATTTTTGAAGAGCTCTGTAATAGTTGTCCTCTTTGGACTTAAAAGGATTAAAAGCAATTCCATAATACAAATGGGTCTTCTGATTTTGGTGGGGATAAGGAATGTCAGAATTATAGAGAAAAGGTAGGAGGAGACATGTGGCAGGCCCTGGAACTGCTCTGACCCCAGGAAGACCTGGTTTCTGGAGGAATTAAAGAAAGAAGTGCCACTAGTGGCGATACAAAAGGTGAATGGATGTTGATTCCTTTTATATCCCCATTTAATGGGTCTGTTTATGTGCCAACTGTAAATGAGTCATAGTGACCATACTTTCATGAAATCTTAATTATTTTGTTATACAATTTTAGCTTTATTTCTAGAACAGTAAAGACTTAATAAAAGACTGACAGCCTCCTTAGTATTTGTTCCCCCTTACAGCTTGAAAAAGCTATTGACCAAACCAAGCCACATAGGATGACCCTCTTCTAGTTAGTCCACCTCCATCTTCACCATAGCAGCAACCTCCAATCAAAGCACAGCTGATGATTTCCTTTTTTTCTCACTCTGATGCTTTCCCATCCTCCTCTCTGCCTATGAATCCATTATGATGGCTGACTCACCAGCTATAGCAAATTCTGACTTAGTGTTATTTGTTCTTATTCAGATAGTCTTGGTTTATCTCTAGTCTTTCCAGAGGCTCCACAAATACAAGTTTTGCCCTTTTCACTGCCTCAGACTGCAGTCTTCACTCAGACATGGAACCCATGGAAGCCCTTGTACCTTGCTGCTCTTGGATTACTGAGTCCATACAAAACTGGTAAATCAGCAAGTCTGAACTCTGCTCTCCTGGCATTAAATTCCTCAGTTATTTATTTTCAGTTTGGTTTTTGGATTTTGCTACTATTTTCCATTTGTTGGGTATAATTGGTACAAACAGGCCACTTATTTTCATCCTTTTTTGTTCTCTGGTGTGCTTCCATTTTGTATGTACTATAAAAATGTTGCTGATCATGAGGAGAATCAGAGTGCCTGGTATTACATGTGCTATGCTTTCTACGTTAATTAAATCCTGCCAACTTTGGTCAACCTCATCCTCAGAGTAAATATGTCACACAGGTGATAATTATTCAAATAGCCCACATAGTTTTTCTATTTCACAGCCCTTAAACTCAATCCTTGGGCCCTCTGCTAAAAAATAAATAAATAAATAAATAAATAAATAAATAAATAAAATAAAAATTTCTTCCTATTCTGTAATACCACCCAGTAAACTTAATAAGGCATACTAGACAGAATAATGTCCCTTCCTCAAAAATGTCCATGCCCTAATCTCTATTGCCACTAGGTTAGATTACACAACAAAGGGTGATTAAGGTTTCAGTGATGATTAAGGTTGTGAATCAGCTGACCTTAAAATAGGAAGATTATTCTGAATTATCCAGGTGAGTCCCATATAGTTACAAGGGTATTTACAAGTGGGAGAGGGAGGCAGTAGAGATTCAAAGGGAGGTGTTACCGTAGAATAGTGCTCAGAGAGACATACTGTTGCTTGCTTTGAAGCTGAAGAAGACCAATTGCTAAGAAATGAAAAATGTAAAGAGCTGATTCTCTACTAGAGTCTTTGAACGGAATGCCACCTTGCTGATGCTTACTTCAATTTTTAGCCCTGTGGGACCTCTACTGGACTTCCAACCTACATAAATGTAAGAAATTTGTGTTGTTTTAAGTCACTGAGTTAGAGCAGCAATAGAAAACCAATACATAAGGAGAGAGTTGTTTTACAAATGAAAACTATAAAATGCAATGCACACCAGGTGGACTATCTTTTTCTTTTTAAGATTTTATTTATTTGTTTGACAGATCACAAGTAGGCAGAGCAGCAGGAAGAGGGAGAAGCAGACTCTCTGCCAAGCAGGGAGCCCAATGTGGGGCTTGATCCCAGAACCCTGGGATTGTGACCCGAGTCGCAAGCAGTGGCTTAACTGACTGAGCCACCCAGGTGTTCCGTGGTGCACTATCTTTTGCACTTCTAGAGAATACCTCTCTTCATAATAAGGTTTAGTCTCTTTACATATATGTTTCCCTTCTCCATTATATTGGTTATTTCTTTAAATAAAGGTTATAACACTGTATTAGAAGCCCTATGGATTAAAATTTTTTACTAACATAGGAAAAATTATCAGAGCAAAACCCATTAAGGTTGAGATAAATCCTACCAAATCTTTATCCAAATTTTCCCAATATATCTTGAGGCCAGAAGCAAAGGAAAACCTTGAACTTATATTTGAAAGCCTTATATACAAAGGCTTTGTCATATCCTCTACTAGCCCTCATTAATATTTTATCCTTTCAGTATTAAGAAGAATAGACAAGGGCATTGATTTGATCTTGGCTCTGTGACCATCAACAAAATTGTTATGTCTTACTTCCCAGTAGTACCTATCAATAGGTTTTTCAGAAAGGGCTATTGCCCTGAGACAAGGAAGGTAAGTAAGTCTTTGCAACTGAGTCAAGGGTGAGGCTATAGCATGCGGTGTGTCTTTGATGGTTCCCATGAAGTGGAATTACCTGAAGTTAAATCATCTCAGGTGTCAGAACATAATGTTTTCCTAGAGCTCATCAACTAGTGACAGATCAGAAAATAAATGTATGTACAAACTGCAGGTATGCTCTCTGTATTTGAATTTTGTATGCTTTGGAAACAAAGGGGTTTCTTATCTCTGTTAGAATCCCTATAAAAAATGTACAAGTTAAGAAACTTTTAGATATAGTCCTAATCCCTGGAGAGATGGATATTGTAAAGGTTGAGACCCCTGCAAAAGGAGATATTATGGAAACTAAAGAAATACTCTAGGAGATCATTATGCCAAACAACAAACCTTAATCACTATTATGACCCTAACTAAAATCTCAAGGGATCAGTCTATGGAGAGATTTTTAAAAGGCCATAAAAATATGAACATGTAACTCCAAATCTAGAAATTGGAAAAATGGGGGCAATAATGCTCATATTCTTTACTCAGATGACCTCTTATAGGCTCTTATGGGTTTAATATTATCCCTCTCAAAATTCATGAGTAAAAGTGTCTCCTAGCCTTCCCCCTTCAAACCTCAGAATCTCTCTCCTCCCTTTGTTTTCTTTTTTTACTTCTTGTGTTTATTTCAACCATCCTTCAACATAAGCAGATTAATTTTCTGGAAACAACTCTGATTATGTAAAACCTTTGTTTAATTAAGAATAAATTCCTCATTTTGGCTTTAGAAGGCTTCTATACCATAACCCCAATTTGAACCTCATCTTTTTTTATTTTTTATTTTATTTTTTAGACATAGAGTAGTTTATTTAGTTTTTAAGTTTAATTTTATTTTTTCAGTGTTCCCAGGTTCATGTTTATGCACCATACCCAGTGTGACACTGTTACATGTAATATAGAGAACATGCTGTTTTCTAAATATTTAAAACTTTTATTGTCCATCTTGTACTGTAAAACTCCATTTCCCTATCTCCAACTTAAACTTTTTTGTATTTTTTTGTTTCAAGTTTTTATTTAAATTCTAGTTAGTTAACAATATTCCTTTCAGGAGTAGAATTTAGTGATTCATCACTTCCGTATAACACCCGTGCTCATCACAACAAGTACCCTCCTTAAAACCCATCACCCATCTAGCCCATCCCCTACCCACACCCTCCCATCAACCCTGTTTACTCTCTTTAGTTAAGAGTCTATTTTTATAGTTTTCCCTTCTCTTCCCCCCACCCCTGCTTAATTTCTTAAATTCTATATATGAGTGAAGTCATGGTATTTGTCTTTCTCCGATTGAGTTATTTTGCTTAGCATAATATACTCTAGTTCCATCAACATCACTGTAAATGGCAAGATTCCATTCTTCTTAATGGCCAAGTAATGTTCCATTATATAGTGTGTGTGTGTGTGTGTGTGTTTGCGCGCGCGTGTGTGCGCGCGCACCATCTTTATCCTTCTTTATCAGTTGTCAATGGACATTTGGGCTTTTTCCATAATGTGTCTATTATTGATAATGCTGCTATAAACGTTAGAATGCATGTATTCTTTCAAATCAGTATTTTTATGTCCTTTGGGTATATACTTAGTAGTGCAATTGCTGGGTTGTAGATGACCTATTTTTAACTTTTGGAGGAAACTCCATACTGTTCTTCAGAGTGGCTTCACCACTGTGCATTCCCACCAACAGTGTAAGAAGATTCCCCTTTCCCTGCATCCTCACTAACATCTGTTTCCTGAGTTATTAATTGTAGCCATTCTGACAGGTGTGTGGTGGTATCTCATTGTGGTTTTTATCTGTATTTCCCTGATGATGAGTGATGTTAAGCATCTTTTTGTGTGTCTATTGGCCATATGGGTGTCTTTTTTGGAAACTGTCTCTTTGTCTTCTGCCCATTTCTTAACTGATTTTTCGGGTGTTGAGTTTGATAAGTTTTTTTATAGATTTTTGGATACTAAACCTTTATCAGATGTCTTTTAGTTGCCTTTTAGTTTTCTTAAATATTTCCTTCACTGTGCAGAAGATTTTTATCTTTACAAAGTCCCAACAGTTCATTTTTGCTTTTGTTTCCCTTGCTTCTAGAGACCTGTCTAGTAAGAAGTTGCTATGGCCACCAAAAGGTTGTTGCCTGTGTTGTCCTCTAAGATTTTGATGGTTTCCTGTCTCACATTTCAGTCTTTCATCAATTTTGAATTTATTTTTGTGTAAGGTGTAAGAAAGTGGTCCAGTGTTATTCTTCTGCATGTTCTGTCCAATTTTCCTAATGGCATTTGTTCAAGAGACTTTCCTTTTTTCCATTGGATATTCTTTCTTGCTTTGTCAAAGATTATTTGCCCATATAGCTGTGGGTCCATTTCTGGATTTTCTATTCTGTTCCATTGATCTGGTTGCCTGTTTTTGTGCCAGGATCATACTGCCTTGATGACTACAACCTTGTAATATAGCTTGAGGTCCGGAATTGTGATAACTCCAGCTTTGCTTTGCTTTGCTTTTTCAAGACTGTTTTGGCTATTCAGGGTCTTTTATGGTTCCATACAAACTTTAGGATTATTTGTTCTAGCTCTGTGAAAAGTGATGATGGTATTTTGATAGGGATTGCATTAAATGTGTAGATTGTTTTGGGTAATGTAGAAATTTTAACAATATCTGTTCTCCCAGCCCATGAGCATGCAATATTTTTTCCTTGTGTCATCTTCAATTTCTTTCATCAGTGTTCTATACTTTTCAGATGCAGATCTTTTACCTTGTTGATTAGGTTGATTCCTAAGTATCTTATGGTTTTCAGTGCAATTGTAAATGGGAGAGATTCCTTTATTTCTCTTCCTGTTGATTCATTATTGCTGTATAGAAATGCAACAGATTTCTGTACGTTGATTTTTATATCCTGAGACTCTACTGAATTCCTGTATCAGTTCTAGCAAATTTTTTGGTGGAGTCTTTCAGGTTTTCTACATAGAATATCATGCCATCTGGGAATAGTGGAAGTTTGAATTCTTCCTTGTCAATTTGGATGCCTTCAGAATCTTATTTAGAGATAGCACTTTGTTTAGTGATAGGGTCTTTACTGAGGTAACCAAATTAAAAGGATGTCATTAAGGTAGACCCTAACTCAATATGACTGTTGTTCTTAGAAGAGGAAATTTGGATACAGACACATAATGGAGAACACCATAGGAAGAAACAAAGGTAGAAGATAGCCATTTGTTCCATCAACAGAGTCCTGGACAGACCTTCTCGCATAGTCCTCTGAAGGAATTAGCCTGTTTAAAACATTGATCTCAGACTTCCAGCCTCCAGAACTGTGAGACAATGCCTTTCCATTGTATAACCCACCCAGACTGTGGTACTTCATTTCACAGCCTTAATAAAATAGTACAGTGATACCAATGGATATTAGCTATTTGGAACTACCCATAACTATTTATGGTACAGACAGTTTATTTACATCTTAAATTTTGGTAAGCAAACTTTGAAAAGACCACTGAGGTTAATTGGGGTATGCATTACCTGTCAAAAATATAATTCTTGGAAAACTATAAAAGTGAGACATGGTTGGGAATCAAAGCCTTAAGAGCTCTGTGAATACTGTGTGTGTGTGTGTGTGTGTGTGTGTGTGTGTGTGTGTGTGTGTGTGTGCAGCTTTAGATAAATTATCTAGGTTCTACCCTTCAAAGAGTCTTAATGGTTTTTTAAAATTGTGCATGAATTTTCAGATAGGTTTTACAAAAGGAAATAATTTAATCTAACACCCATAAAGTCTCTAAAAAGCAGCTTGATACTGTATTTCCTAACTGGGGCATAACTTTCATGTCAAATGACCAAAGCATATATTTTATGGAAACCATTATAAGTAAGTGAACACCATAATGCATTTTTCCTTATTTGAATACCACATTGCCTTTACTACCCACCAGTCTTCTGGAAAGATTGAAAGAACCAATGACATCCTTAAAATTATCAAAACTTTCATAAACATTTGAACTTCCTTGGCCAAAGTTACTTCAGCCCTTATGACTAGTTATGCCCTTATGAATTATTAACTAAAGACTACATATAAGGATTTTATCTTTAATATTAGACTCTGCCCTGCTACACATAGACATGGCAAAACATTGCAAGAGACTCAGGCACTATACCCAGTTAAATTACTGAAAGGTTTTTTTTTTTTTTTTAAGGTTTTATTTATTTATTTGACAGACAGAGATCACAAGTAGGCAGAGAGGAAGGCAGAGAGAGAGGAGAAAGCAGGCTTTCCCCGGAGCAGAGAGCCCAATGCGGGGCTTGATCCCAGGACCCTGGGATCATGACCTGAGCCGAAGGCAGAGGCTTTAACCCACTGAGCCACACAGGCGCCCCCAAATTACCGAAAGTTTATGGCCATCTTCCCCACACATCATTCTAAACAAACCTTTCATGATATAAAACCAGTAAATCTTACCTCTTAGAAGAGACATCAGATAAAAACTACTCTTGAACATCTTGAAAGGGACCTTATCAGATGCTGTTAACAAATATAACAGGGAAACTCCAGGGAATCAGTTTTTGGGTTCACATTTCACAACTGAAAAAGGAAATGAGACCTGCACACAACTGGAAGTCTATTCTAATATGGAATTTCAAATGGAAGTTTCTCAAAGCTTCTCTAGAAGCAGCTAATCTTCAGAAGTAGATAAACCTTTAGACGAAGCTTATAACCCTGTATAGTGGACAGATTCTACCCAAGACTGGACATCAAAACCACTGCTTAATTCCTTTTTTTTTTTTTTAAGATTTTATTTATTTATTTGACAGACAGAGATCACAAATAGGCAGAGAGGCAGTCAGAGAGAGAGGAGGAAGCAGGCTCCCTGCTGAGCAGAGAGCCTGATGCGGGGCTCGATCCCAGGACTCTGGGACCATGACCTGAGCCAAAGGCAGAGGCTTAACCTACTGAGCCACCCAGGTGCCCCATGCTTAATTCCTTTCTAAAAATATATTTGCTTATAACCATTTTTATTTTCTATAGACTACTGTTTGTTTTCTACCTATAATGGGTCTTTTCTTTTTTCTTCCTCTTTATTATAACTGTTAGGTCAGAATATACTTATTCTAATGCCATTCTTAGATTACTTCAAACAGTAGTTATTGCCCTCAAACTTACTGATACAGTATTGCTACCCCTGTTTGTTTGTTTGTTTATTATTTACTTATTTATTTTGCTTTCATTTGAATGGAATTTTTTCCCCATTCCTTTATTTTCAATCTGTATCTGTCTTTAGGTCTGAAATGAATCTTGCAAGCAGCACAGAGATAGGTCTTGGTGTTTTGTTTTGTTTTGTTGTTTGTTTGCTTTTGTTTTCAGTTGTGCTAGTCTTTTGATTGGAGCATTCAGCCCATTTACATTTAAAGTAATCATTGATAAATATGTATTTTTAGCCATTTTGTTAATTATTTTCCTGGTTTTTCTTTATTCATTTTTCATTTGTTTTGCTTTGCAATTTTCTCTGTTTCTTTCTTTTGCTCTCTCTTTAAGAGCAGGTTTTAGTATTATGTTTAGATGACTTTCCCTTTATTTTTTGTGTATCTTTTATTGGTTTGTGTTTGTGGTTACTATGAGGTTCATATATAAGGTCCTCTGTATTGCAATTTGTATTGTTGATGGTTACTTAAGTTCAGACACATTCTGCAAGTGCTAAATGTTTACTTCCCCTCCATGTTTTATATATATGATGTCATATTTTATATCTTTATTTTGTGTATTTCTTGAGTAAGTTTTGTAGATAAAATTGACTGTACTACTCTTGTGGTTTAATGTCCATACTGACTTTATTAATGAGTAATCCACTACCTGTACTATGTGTTTGCTTTTACCCATGGAATTTCTTTTCTGTTCATAATTTTCTTTTAATTACTGTCTTTTCTTTCCATTTAAAGAATTCCCTTAAAAAAAAAAGAATTCTTTAGAACATTTCTTGCAAGTCTGTTTTGGAGTGATGAACTTCTTTAACTTTGCCTTGCTATACTGTACTTTTGGTTGCCTTGCTAGGTACTGTACTCTTGGTTGTAGGTCTTTCATTCTTTCTTTTTTTTTTTTCTTCCATTCTTTTTTCTTGAATATATTGTGCCACTCCCTTCTGGATCAGAAATCTTCTGATGAAAAGTTAGCTGATACCCTTCTGGGGTTTCTTTTGTGTGTAACTGTTTGCTTTTCTCTTGCTGCTTTTAAGATTCTCTTTTTCTTTACTTGTTGACGTTTTAATTATTAATTTGTATTAAATAACTACCATATTAAAATGTATTAAATATTGTGTTACCTTCCCTTGGATTCATCTTGTTTGGGGTTCTCTCTGCTTCTGGGACCTGGATTACTGTTTCTCCAGATTAGGGAATTTTCAGCTATTATTTCTTCAAATAGGTTTTCTGTTCCCTTCTCTCTCTTCTCCATCTGGGACCCCTCTAATGTGCATATTATTAGGCTTGATGATGTTAAAGAGGTTCCTTAACCTATCCTCATTTTTATAATATTCTTTTTTTTTTTTTTTTGGTTTGATTCTTTAATTTTATTTTTTTTTAAACATATAATATCTTTTTATCCCCAGGGGTACAGGTCTGTGAATCGCCAGGTTTACACACTTCACAGCACTCATCATAGCACATACCCTCCCCAATGTCCATAATCCCACCCCCCCAACCCCCTCCCCCCATTAACCCTCAGTTTGTTTTGTGAGATTAAGAGTCACTTATGGTTTGTCTCCCTCCCAATCCCATCTTGTTTCATTTATTCTTCTCCTACACCCTTAACCCCCCATGTTGCATCTCCTCTCCCTCATATCAGGGAGATCATATGGTAGTTGTCTTTCTCTGATTGACTTATTTCGCTAAGCATGATACCCTCTAGTTCCATCCATGTCGTCGCAAATGGCAAGATTTCATTTCTTTTGATGGCTGCATAGAATTCCATTGTGTATATATACCACATCTTCTTTATCCATTCATCTGTTGATGGACATCTAGGTTCTTTCCATAGTTTGGCTATTGTAGACATTGCTGCTATAAACATTCGGGTGCACGTGCCCCTTCGGATCACTACGTTTGTATCTTTAGGGTAAATACCCAGCAGTGCAATTGCTGGGTTATAGGGGAGTTCTATTTTCAACATTTTGAGGAACCTCCATACTGTTTTCCAGAGTGGTTGCACCAGCTTGCATTCCCACCAACAGTGTAGGAGGGTTCCCCTTTCTCCGCATCCTCGCCAGCATCTGTCATTTCCTGACTTGTTAATTTTAGCCATTCTGACTGGTGTGAGGTGCTATCTCATTGTGGTTTTGATTTGTATTTCCCTGATGCCGAGTGATATGGAGCACTTTTTCATGTGTCTGTTGGCCATCTGGATGTCTTCTTTGCAGAAATGTCTGTTCATGTCCTCTGCCCATTTCTTGATTGGATTATTTGTTCTTTGGGTGTTGAGTTTGCTAAGTTCTTTATAAATTTTGGACACTAGCCCTTTATCTGATATGTCATTTGCAAATATCTTCTCCCATTCTGTCAGTTGTCTTTTGGTTTTGTTAACTGTTTCCTTCACTGTGCAAAAGCTTTTGATCTTGATGAAATCCCAATAGTTCATTTTTGCCCTTGCTTCCCTTGCCTTTGGCGATGTTCCTAGGAAGATGTTGCTGCGGCTGAGGTCGAAGAGGTTGCTGCCTGTGTTCTCCTCAAGGATTTTGATGGATTCCTTTCTCACATTGAGATCCTTCATCCATTTTGAGTCTATTTTCGTGTGTGGTGTAAGGAAATGATCCAATTTCATTTTTCTGCATGTGGCTGTCCAATTTTCCCAACACCATTTGTTGAAGAGGCTGTCTTTTTTCCATTGGACATTCTTTCCTGCTTTGTCGAAGATTAGTTGACCATAGAGTTGAGGGTCTATTTCTGGGCTCTCTATTCTGTTCCATTGATCTATGTGTCTGTTTTTGTGCCAGTACCATGCTGTCTTGATGATGACAGCTTTGTAATAGAGCTTGAAGTCTGGAATTGTGATGCCACCAACTTTGGCTTTCTTTTTCAATATTGCTTTGGCTATTCGAGGTCTTTTCTGGTTCCATATAAATTTTAGGATTATTTGTTCCATTTCTTTGAAAAAAATGGATGGTACTTTGATAGGAATTGCATTAAATGTGTAGATTGCTTTAGGTAGCATAGACCTTTTCACAATATTTATTCTTCCAATCCAGAAGCATGGAACATTTTTCCATTTCTTTGTGTCTTCCTCAATTTCTTTCATGAGGACTTTATAGTTTTCTGTGTATAGATTCTTAGCCTCTTTGGTTAGATTTATTCCTAGGTATCTTATAGTTTTGGGTGCAATTGTAAATGGGATGGACTCCTTAATTTCTCTTTCTTCTGTCTTTTTGTTGGTGTAGAGAAATGCAACTGATTTCTGTGCATTGATTTTATATCCTGACACTTTACTGAATTCCTGTACAAGTTCTAGCAGTTTTGGAGTGGAGTCTTTTGGGTTTTCCACATATAGTATCATATCATCTGCGAAGAGTGATAGTTTGACTTCTTCTTTGCCAATTTGGATGCCTTTAATTTCCTTTTGTTGTCTGATTGCTGAGGCTAGGACTTCTAGTACTATGTTGAATAGCAGTGGTGATAACGGACATCCCTGCCGTGTTCCTGACCTTAGCGGAAAAGCTTTCAGTTTTTCTCCATTGAGAATGATATTTGCGGTGGGTTTTTCATAGATGGCTTTGATAATATTGAGGTATGTGCCCTCTATCCCTACACTTTGAAGAGTTTTGATCAGGAAGGGATGCTGTACTTTGTCAAATGCTTTTTCAGCATCTATGGAGAGTATCATATGGTTCTTGTTCTTTCTTTTATTAATGTGTTGTATCACATTGATTGATTTGCGGATGTTGAACCAACCTTGCAGCCCTGGAATAAATCCCACTTGGTCGTGGTGAATAATCCTTTTAATGTACTGTTGAATCCTATTGGCTAGTATTTTGGTGAGAATTTTTGCATCTGTGTTCATCAAGGATATTGGTCTGTAGTTCTCTTTTTTGATGGGATCCTTGTCTGGTTTTGGGATCAAGGTGATGCTGGCCTCATCAAATGAGTTTGGAAGTTTTCCTTCCATTTCTATTTTTTGGAACAGTTTCAGGAGAATAGGAATTAGTTCTTCTTTAAATGTTTGGTAGAATTCCCCCGGGAAGCCATCTGGCCCTGGGCTTTTGTTTGCTTGGAGATTTTTGAT
This sequence comes from Enhydra lutris kenyoni, assembly GCF_002288905.1. NCBI lineage: Eukaryota > Metazoa > Chordata > Mammalia > Carnivora > Mustelidae > Enhydra > Enhydra lutris. The sequence continues at coordinate 80,368,350 of NW_019154087.1, forward strand.
GACTGTTTCAATCTCCTTACTGGTTATGGGTCTTTTCAGGCTTTCTATTTCTTCCTGGTTCAGTTGTGGTAGTTTATATGTCTCTAGGAATGCATCCATTTCTTTCAGATTGTCAAATTTGTTGGCGTAGAGTTGCTCATAGTATGTTCTTATAATTGTCTGTATTTCTTTGGTGTTCGTAGTGATCTCTCCTCTTTCATTCATGATTTTATTTATTTGGGTCCTTTCTCTTTTCTTTTTGATAAGTCTGGCCAGGGGTTTATCAATCTTATTAATTCTTTCAAAGAACCAGCCCCTAGTTTCATTGATTTGTTCTATTGTTTTTTTGGTTTCTATTTCATTGATTTCTGCTCTGATCTTTATGATTTCTCTTCTCCTGCTGGGTTTAGGGTTTCTTTCTTGTTCTTTCTCCAGCTCCTTTAGGTGTAGGGTTAGGTTGTGTACCTGAGACCTTTCTTGTTTCTTGAGAAAGGCTTGTACCGCTATATATTTTCCTCTCAGGACTGCCTTTGTTGTGTCCCACAGATTTTGAACCGTTGTGTTTTCATTATCATTTGTTTCCATGAATTTTTTCAACTCTTCTTTAATTTCCTGGTTGACCCATTCATTCTTTAGAAGGATGCTGTTTAGTCTCCATGTATTTGGGTTCTTTCCAAATTTCCTCTTGTGATTGAGTTCTAGCTTCAGAGCATTGTGGTCTGAAAATATGCAGGGAATGATTCCAATCTTTTGATAACGGTTGAGACCTGATTTAGGACCGAGAATATGATCTATTCTGGAGAATGTTCCATGTGCACTAGAGAAGAATGTGTATTCTGTTGCTTTGGGATGAAATGTTCTGAATATATCTGTGATGTCCATCTGGTCCAGTATGTCATTTAAGGCCTTGATTTCCTTGTTGATCTTTTGCTTGGATGATCTGTCCATTTCAGTGAGGGGAGTGTTAAAGTCCCCTACTATTATTGTATTATTGTCGATGTCTTTTTTGATTTTGTTATTAATTGGTTTATATAGTTGGCTGCTCCCATGTTAGGGGCATAGATATTTAAAATTGTTAGGTCTTCTTGTTGGACAGTTCCTTTGAGTATGATATAGTGTCCTTCCTCATCTCTTATTATAGTCTTTGGCTTAAAATCTAATTGATCTGATATAAGGATTGCCACTCCTGCTTTTTTCTGATGTCCATTAGCATGGTAAATTCTTTTCCACCCCTCACTTTAAATCTGGAGGTGTCTTCAGGTTTAAGATGAGTTTCTTGTAGGCAACATATAGATGGGTTTTGTTTTTTTATCCATTCTGATACCCTGTGTCTTTTGATTGGGGCATTTAGCCCATTAACATTCAGGGTAAGTATTGAGAGATATGAATTTAGTGCCATTGTCTTGCCTGTAAGGTGACTGTTATTGTATATTGTCTTGTTCCTTTCTGATCTACTACTTTTAGGGTCTCTCTTTGTTTAGAGGACCCCTTTCAATATTTCCTGTAGAGCTGGTTTGGTATTTGCAAATTCTTTCAGTTTTTGTTTGTCCTGGAAGCTTTTAATCTCTCCTTCTATTTTCAATGATAGCCTAGCTGGATATAGTATTCTTGGCTGCATGTTTTTCTCGTTTAGTACTCTGAATAGATCATGCCAGCTCTTTCTGGCCTGCCAGGTCTCTGTGGATAAGTCTGCTGCCAATCTAATATTTTTACCATTGTACGTTACACACTTCTTTTCCCGGGCTGCTTTCAGGATCTTCTCTTTGTCACTAAGACTTGTAAATTTTACTATTAGGTGACGGGGTGTGGACCTATTCTTATTGATTTTGAGGGGGGTTCTCTGAATCTCCTGGATTTTGATGCTTGTTCCCTTTGCCATATTGGGGAAATTCTCTCCAATAATTCTCTCCAATATACCTTCTGCTCCCCTCTCTGTTTCCTCTTCTTCTGGAATCCCAATTATTCTAATGTTGTTTCGTCTTATGGTGTCACTTATCTCTCGAATTCTCCCCTCGTGGTCCAGTAGCTGTTTGTCCCTCTTTTGCTCAGCTTCTTTATTCTCTGTCATTTGGTCTTCTATATCGCTAATTCTTTCTTCTGCCTCATTTATCCTAGCAGTGAGAGCCTCCATTTTTGATTGCACCTCATTAATAGCTTTTTTGATTTCAACTTGGTTAGATTTTAGTTCTTTTATTTCTCCAGAAAGGGCTTTTATATCTCCCGAGAGGGTTTCTCTAATATCTTCCATGCCTTTTTCAAGCCCGGCTAGAACCTTGAGAATCGTCTTTCTGAACTCTAGATCTGACATATTACCAATGTCTGTATTGATTAGGTCCCTAGCCTTTGGTACTGCCTCTTGTTCTTTTTTTTTGTGGTGAATTTTTCCGCCTTGTCATTTTGTCCAGATAAGAGTAGATGAAGGAGCAAGTAAAATACTAAAAGGGTGGCAACAACCCCAGGAAAATATGCTTTAGCAAATCAGAAGAGATCCCAAATCGTGAGGGGGGAGAAAGGGGATCAAAAGAGGTTCAGAAAGAAGAAAAAGAAAAAAAAAAAAAGAAGAAGAAATAAAGGAAGAAACAATTAAAAAAAGAAAACCAATAAAGAAAAAAATATAAAAAGGAAAAAAATATATATATATTAGATAAACTAGTTAAAAAACGTTAAAAAAGAAAAGGGTAAAAGTTAAAAAAATTTAGCAGAAGAAGAAAAATAAATTGAAAAAGAAAAAAAATTAAATTAACTGCAAGGCTAAAGAATCATGGGGAGAAAGCCATGAGTTCCGTGCTTTGCTTTCTCCTCCTTTGGAATTACGCTGCTCTCCTTGGTATTGAAACTGTACTCCTTGGTAGGTGAACTTGATCCTGGCTGGGCTTCTTGTTGATCTTCTGGGGGAGGGGCCTGTTGTAGTGATTCTCAAGTGTCTTTGCCCCGGGCGGAGTTGGACCGCCCTTACCCGGGGCCGGGCTGAGTAATCTGCTCGGGTTTGCTTTCGGGAGCTTTTGTTCCCTGAGCGCTTTCCGTAGAGTTCCGGAGGGCGGGAATGAAGATGGCGGCCTCCCAGTCTCCGGCCCGGAGGAGCCGAGAGCCCGGGGCCCCACTCCTCAGTGCGCCCTCAGAGAACAGCGCCGATTTACTCCCGTCACCCTGCCTCCGGCCGCGCTCCGAGCTGACCGAGCCTGCGACCGGTTTAAGGTAACCCCGAGCTTAGAGCTTACTCCTCGGCTCTGTCTCTGTAGCCGGCTTCCCTGTTCTAATACTTGTAAGCTCTGCGACACTCAGACACCCCTGATCCTTCTGTGACCCTGCGGGACCTGAGGCCACACTGACCCTGCATGGCTTCACCCCGGTTAAGCCTCTGGAGCGATGTCCCTCAGCGGAACAGACTTTTAAAAGTCCCGATTTTGTGCTCCGTTGCTCCGCCGCTTGCCGGGAGCCGGCCCCTCCCCCCGCGGTCTATCTTCCCGTCGCTTTGGATTCACTTCTCCGCCCGTCCTACCTTTTAGAAAGTGGTTGATTTTCTGTTTCTAGAGTTGCTGTTCTTCTTCTCTTCGATCTCCCGTTGGATTTGTAGGTGTTTGCAATCTTTAGATAAGCTATCTAGCTGATCTCCCGCTACCTGAAGTAGTCTCAGCCTGCTACTTCTCCGCCATCTTGACTCCTCCCCTCATTTTTATAATATTCTTTTTGATGTATGGCTTGGTTGCTTTCAGTTACTCTGTCCTCTAGATCACTGACCCATTCTTCTGCTTTAGTTAATCTATTGATTCCCTCCAGTGTGTGTTTTTTTTTAATTTCAGTTATTGTATTGTTAACTCTGACTAGTTCTTTTCTATATTTGTTTTATCTCTTTGTTGAAGTTCTCACTGAGTTCATTCACTGTGCTTTCAAGTCCAGTGAGTATCTTTATGATCGTAACTTTGATAACTTTATCAAGCTTATTATTTATCTCCATTTCATTTAATTCTTATTCTGTGGCTTTGCCTTGTTCTTTCATTTGGAGCATATTTCTCTGTCTCCTCACTTTGTCTAATTTTCTGTTCGTTCCTAATGTATTAGGTAAGTCAACTATATCTCGTCATCTTGAAAGTAGTGGCCTTGTGTACAAAGAGTTCCATGCTGACCTGTAGTACAATCCCCCTTGGTCACTAGAGCCAGCTGTTCCAGGAGTGTTCCTGTGCAAGCTGCGTGCCCCCTCCTGCTGTGATTGAGCTATAATTGGTGTGGGCACATTGGTGAAAGAACCTAGTGCTCAGCTCAATGACCTGCTTTGCAATGATCTGGTGTGCAGATCTTTCTCCCTGTGTTACCAATTGAGTTGCCCAGATGCAGCTGCCTCAGGCTTGCTGGTAGTTGGGGCAGGCTCTCAGCCTGGCTTTCTGCACTTAGCTACTAGGCACACCAACAAGTAGTTTATTCTTCCTTTGTGGCCAGCTAAGAGGCTTGGCTATAGACCCCAATGGGCTTGGTGGTGGCCAAGCTAGGACTTGGCCTGACTTTACTTAGCCACTGGGATGGCTGTGAGTACACTGATGGGCAAGGCTTCCTTGCTCTGTAGTTTACTGAGAGGCTTAATAGCTGTGAGAATTATGTGTTCACTGGTACTCGCAGTTAGTTTTTTCCCCTCTCCAGAGCAGGAGTCATTTTAGAGGGATATTGGTCCCAGCTGGGGCTGCCTACCAGGTGTGTGGTAGGATGGGAACCACTCTTAAGACATACTTGCTGAGGCAGGCAGATTGACTGGTTTAAATCCACAGGGGGGCACCAGGGTGGGGCATGTGGTGTTAGCCAGGAAGATGGAGAGTGTTAGTACTGGCTCCCACAAACATCCAGCTCTCTAGGCTGAGGGAGGGCAAGAAAAATGGTATCTATTAGGGAATGTTCTTGCAGGTCCCTACCCCTCCAGCACATGTTCCAAAATTAGTCAATAAATCTTCATCTCTATTCCATACACTTTTCAAACTGTTGTTTCTTGTGTTGTCTCAGGCTGAGTTATTTGGCATGCCAACTTTTTAAGGTCAGGGACTCAGTTTCCTCTTCCCCTCCAGTTTCCCACTGGCTTTTAGAATGGCCCAGGTTGGGCCCTGCTAGCTTTTAAAGCCAGATTTTATAGGAACTTATCATCCCAGTGTGATTCCCTGAGGCCAAGAGTGCCCAGTGTGGGGTTTGAAATTTGTTCTTCCCATCTGTGGTTAGTTACACCAAAGATTTGGTTCCTGACTAGGTCTCTGCTCCTTCTACTCTTTTTGATGAGGTTTTCTTTCTACAACTAGCTATGGAAGATATGTTCTACCATTCTTCAGGTTATTTCCAGGGAACATTGCAATACATGTAGTAGTTGCTTTAGTGTGTTTGTGGGACAAGGTTAGCTCAGGATCCTCCTCCACCATCTTCCTTCACTCCCTAGGTAATTCAACACCCTTATAGACCAGATATAGAACAGAAAAAAGAAGAAGAATAGAAATTCAGATATGCAAACCTGCTAACATAAGACCTTGGTTCTGACCTGGTGTCATGAAAAATTCATAAGCGATGCTTTCTAGATTTTCATGCATCCCTACTTAATAATTCCATTGTTAGCAGGATATCTGGGCACTTTAGGAATAGTATTCTGAGACTTGTTTGTTCACAGACCTTATTTCTATAAATTAACAAGGCTGAAAATTTCAACTCAGATGTAAACTCAAACATCAGACCATGCTTGATTATTGAGGTATTCCCCCTGGGGGAATTACAGTCTCATTTTTATGCATTCAGAACAATGTTACCAGTTGTGGGATCATACAAATAGAAAAGATTGTAAGAAACTTATTAACTCCGGCAGAAGTTATTAATGATACAATCTTTCATCTAGATGAAATACAACTCAATCTCTGTTTGTTGGCATGAGCATTGATAGACAATTGTATTGCTCTAGAATTCTTGTTGTATAGTCTTGGTGGGGTTTGTGCCACTGCTAATGCTTATTGTACTTGGATCAATGAAACAAGCAAGGCTGAGCTGTCTAAACCTTGCCTTAAAGATGTACTTGGCTTTGTAAGGTTGGTCCTCACTGCCTGCGGGGTTTGCTCTTTTAGGCTGAGTTGGGTAATTAGTGTTTCTGATTCAGAAACATATTCCAGGGACTATTACTTGTTATTCTTGTCATAGTGGTCATGATCCTGGTCCACTGAAATCTATTTAGTCTCAAATGCTACTGCATGGCCACTGTCTCAATGATTATACAACTTAAAGGTCAAGGTCTTGTGAGACAAGTGACTATGGTTTAGACTTCACTGCACTGAGCAGTGAATATCTGGCTCTAGTTTGTTTGTTTGTTTTTTGAATTGGTAAACTTATTAAAAGCAACAGAATTACCAAAAATGGAAACTGAGAGACTGAATATACAAGTGGATAAAAGCCAGGCTATATATAACCACAGAACTCTGACTCACAACTTCTCAATCAATCAATCCAGGAAGCCAAACCACATTTTTGGCAATAATTGTCCCAGAATAGTCAGAGTTTGGACAGCCAGATTCCTGGTTTTGGCTCTTACTTTCAACTCAGAAACAATGGAAAAAATCAAATATGCTATCCTGCTTCAAAGTCAGCTCATTTCTAGCTTCCCTATGCCAACAACCTCCAATCAGAGAGCATACCTGACTACCTCTCTTTCTCACTGTAAGCTTTTGCACTTTTCCACCTTTTCCCAGTATAAGTAATTGTGGCTGACTCCCTCTATAGCAAGCTCTAAATTTTTCTCATTTGTGTGGTCTTTTACTTTATTCCCTTCTAAAAATAAAGCCCCCAAACAGAGCTTTTTGTTTATTAGGCTCCCCTTAATCAAGTTTTTACTATACTTTAACACATCCTTTAGTAATTTAAAGAAACCATTTAAGACAATTGATACACTAATTACCAGTCATTCTCATGTGTCCAAGTCAGATTTCCTAAGGAGCTCTACTACATAAAAATAGACAAGTTTCTCTTTTGTATATTCTTAATACTGAACACACATGAATTACAATTAGACTTACAAATGCCTAATACCTATGACTTATGAACTTCATATATCTATTAAGAGCCAATTGCTTGTAATCTTTCCTTTTCAAACTAAACTGGGACTTCACCAGACCTAATTAATCTCGTTGGTTTAACTTCCAATTATAAGATGAATAAGTTCTGGAGATCTACTTACTAAACAGCATGGTGACTGTAGATAACAATACTGTACTGAAAGTTGCTAAGATCTTAAATGTTCTCCCATTTAAAAAATGTAATTATATAAGGTGATGGAGGAGTTAACAAAGTTTATTGTGGTAATCATTTCACGATAGGTGTTTATCAAATCATGTTGTACAACATAGAATTATACAACCGTATATGTTAATTATACCTTAATGAAGCTGGAAGAAAAAAAATGATGAATTTATTGTAGTATGGTCAAAACAGTCACTGGCTGCACATTTTTCTTCCTTTTCTATAAATACGTTCTTCCTAGGATCTCTTTCTCCTTTTCAGCACTTGGGTAAAACCTCTTCTCTTGTCCTGTATAATCTCGGTAAGCCTTGTTGTTATCTCCTAATACACAATCAAAGGCAGAATCCCTTCTTTTATCTGGCTTAATACAACCAGGGAACAGACCCATAACCAAAGCCTAACTAGTCAGTTATATTCTTCCAGGGCCTTGGATCATGAACAATCTAACATGAAGATAAAAGAAACAGTTGAGATCTCTTCATATTAGATGCAAAGCCCTGAATGGAATGTTTCAGTAAGACCCTTACTGAGGTTCCTGTGTCATAACTCCAAAGCTGCATTGTTACTACACATTTGTTTCTACAAATTCATGTTTCTAAACATTTCCATGTCTCATTCTCTAGCCAACCTCTCTCTTCTGTGAGCTCTTGCTTATACATCCATTCTTGCTTATGTGAACAAGAGTTTCTCTTGCTTCAGACCCCAAAATCTAAACTATACACTTAGGAAGTTCTTTTTTCTCATAGAACCTCAAATGTCTAACATGTACTCTTAATCTTAAAAATAAGAAAATAGGGTTGCCTGTGTGGTGAGTCAGTTAAGCATCTGCTTTTGGCTCAGGTCATGATCTTGGAGTCCTAGCCCAATGTCAGGTTCTCTGCTCAGAGGGAACCTGCTTCTCCCTCTCTCTCTGATCCTTCCCTCTGCTCGTTTTCTCATTCTGTTTCTCTCAAAATAATAAAATATTTTTTAAAAAATTTTAAAAATGAAATAAACAAGACAAAACAAATATGAACAAAAATCCTTGAAAAATACCCAGAAAATAGGCATAGAGTAAATTGAGCTAACATCTTACTTACAGTGAAATTTTGATGTTTAGAAAGATCATGAAAAATCCAAGTTTAGATAGCACATACAATTAGTCAAGATTATTTGTAAAAACTGATGTACTAGTAATTTAAGAGAGGTTAGATGTATATAGCCCAGTGTGAATATAGATAAAATAACAATTATAGATCAAAATTTTAAGTTGAGTTTCTGTTATAAATCAAATCTCTTTCCACAAATTTTAATGATATTGGCACATTTAAAAATCACTTGTAGGGATGACCGGCAGGCTTAGTCAGCAGAGTGTGCAATTCTTGTTTTCAGGGTGTGAGTCTGAACCTCACATTAGATGTAGATATTACTGAAAAATAAAAATCTTTAAAAATTACTTGTAGGTGGATATTTTTTATTAAATTCATGATGATAACTTAAATTTCAGTCACTCTAAGGAAAAAGACCTCATTGACTAGGAAGTTGTGATGATCTATATACTGAAATAATTCATTGCAAGTAGAACCTCAGAGCAAAAATAAACACATGAATGTAAGTTCCTTAGAAATTTTTACATCTTGGGGTGTGAATTGGAATTAAAAAAAATTATAAGATAAGGATATAAGACCTCCCTATATAAATTGGGAGGGCATAGTAAAGAGCCATTACTTGGGTTATATTTTCTTATTTTTAAAATAAATTACCAACATCCTAGACCAAGTTACCTTTGTTTCTTAACTAGACCACTAATTTAGCTTGATAAATATTCTCACATACTTCTGTCTTCCTCTAATCCAAAGTTTGGCAAACTAAAGCCTGAAATCCTACCCACCTATTTTCACAAATAAAGTTTAACTGGAATATAGTTACTTGCATTCATTTAAAGATTTGCTATGGCTGTTTTCCCACTTCAAAAACAGAGTTGAGTGCTTATGACCCAGACCTTCTGCCACATAAGAGTCTAGAAGATTATCTTGCCCTTTGCAAAAATATGTTTGTAAATCTTTATGTTAATCCATTGGTTCTGTAATGAACATGATCTATTAAAATGGAAATTTGATATACTATTTACTTGTTCATAAGTTTTAGTAGCTTTCCATTGCTCTTTGGGGAAACAACATGTTCAGTATGGTTTACAAGGTTCTGCCTGATCTCCACTTTCTGGGCTTCTCCAGGGCCATCCTGCCTGATACTCCACATGCTCAGATTGTACTCGATATGACCTTTTGTAAAGTCTTCATATTTGCCTGCTTATGACTAGTCATAAATTTTCTTCCCTTGTCCTTCAGAGTCAAACCATAATTTCCTTTTCTTTAAGAAATCTTCCCCGGATTCACCAAATGGGGGCTGGTCTCTTGGGGTACTGCATAGAACTTTGCACTTACATGTTATAGCATTTGTTGGAATCCTAAATATTTTGTTGTCTGTTGTATAACTCCTCCACAAGAAATGAAAGTTCTTTAGAGAAGAAAACAGGGCAGGGATTTTTGTTTATTTACCATGTACTATTCTAGACAGTAAACAATCAAATTTTAATATCTGTTATTAATCACATGATTGATTTTTGTATTGCTTACCACTCCTATCTCCACTATTGAGTGCAGTTGTTTGGACATATGTATTTATGTGCTCGGGAGAAATTTACCAAAAAAAGTTTTTATGATAAACTTTTTTTGAACTATGCAAATAGAAAAGTCTACAAACAAGAACTGTGTAGCTTCATGAATTATGACAAAGTAATCATAGTGGTATCACCACATCCAGTTCAGAAAGTGAAATATCACCAGCACTCTAGATGCCTCCCAATAAAGTCTTAGTACGTACGTGTGTTTTAGGTGAGTATATTTTGAGGATTTTATGTTACCTGATATATTCAAAATTAGTAGATATGTCTCTTTTCTAAACAAACGGTACAGTTTTTGTTCTCAGAAACATTAGTTGAGAGTTCCAATTTTTCCGCATTTTTTGCAATGCTTGGAATTTTTGCTATTTAAATTTTTAACTATTCCTATGGGCTATAGTTGAATCACATGGATTAAATTTGTATTTCCTGATGACTGCTGAATTTGAATACATTTTTATGATTGTAAGCAAGGAAGTACACAGTCAACCAAGTTCTATAGGCTCATTGAACAATCCTATAAGCAAAGACTTACCACTTTCCCAGAATTAAGAATTGCAATATTTTACTTTGTCTACAAAGCATCCTTTCTTTCATAAGGATCTACTTTTTATCCAAAAATGTTTTATTTTGAAGGATATCTGACAAAATTACAAATTACTTACTTAACATATTTTCACAATTACTTTATTGTCTCTGCAAATGAAACTGATTATCAGTATTTTAAGTCTGTTGTGATTTAATGTAAATGACCATCATGCATTTACTTTATGAAGTAAAGAGTGACAGTTAAATGGACAAATGGCAGTTACTCAAAATATATAACTATTTTAAGAGTGGGGGGGAAAGGCAGTTTTTTATTTATATATTATACTAAACATTTAATGAAAATTATTTCACGTACACTTACATTGTTAAGTAAAAGATCAAAATAATCCTTTGGAAAATGTATATACTGTTTTGAAATAATATCTAGAGACAAAACAATAACTGTCAACTTTTTCTTGCTCACCTGCCCTGAAAGAGCTCTGTAGATTTGCCCTTTATGTGTGATATATACCTTGTTGACTACTTTGCCTGATGAAATGGTCTTTCATAGTCTTAGAAATATGTCAGTATTGCTCATATTATTGAGCTTTATCCTATCATCCATAAAACAGAGGGTAAATGTGGTCTTTTATCTACTTTACCTTTAAAGAAACTTTTTCTTGAATTTCATTGACCTTTTGGAAGTTTATTGTCTGCTCATTACCTTTCTCAGAGTTTTCAAAGCCTCTAGGGAAATTTTAGATATGTAAGCTGGGTGTTTTTGCATGATATAATATTAAAAAAATATACCTCAGATGAATATTTTCCAGTGTGAGGGCTATATCTATATTACATATAGATAATAGATACAAGATTACCTAAATCTAAATATAGGTACAAGATTTATATATATATATATATATATATATATATATATATATATATATATATAATATTTATACATATTAGAGTTAAGAAGTCTGAAAATTCATCTTTAAATCCTCATCAATCAAAGTAGGTTATTATCACACACTCAAAAAGTTATGTTTAAATGAAAAGAGTGAAAAAAATGAGCAAATGCCTTGTAATTTAATCACCAAAAGCCATAGAGAAGGCAGCTGTCATTATAGTACCGTGGATCATTGTAGGAAAGCTGACTAGTGCAGAAAAACTACAGGTCTTTATTTTGTTCTTTATTCATTCAGTAGTTTTCTATTTATATTAATTATAGAAGTGCAACGATGGGACTTTTAGTACTCTGCATCACTTGCTTTTAGCCTTCCTCTCAAATTAGCTATAATTGCAGTGGACACTTCTATATGAGCTCAGAATTCTGCTTTCTATGCCTCATCACAAACCTGCACAGCACATATTTCCACCTTCTGCTTCAGGAGCTTCTGTACACTACTGGAGTCCACATAGTGCTCATACAATGAAGATATCAACAACCTATAGGAAAACGATCCACTACAAGGAGACAAGAGTGGGTGGATCTGTGCCTCAGTCTCCCATGTATCAGATGATCAAGTCCTGGCAACATTCTTTATGCTCCTTAGCATATCTCCATATAATTAATTTTTTTTTGTTGCCCATTGCAGTCACTCAGTGGTACTCCCTTATGGTGACTTTTCCTTCTTTACTATTTCTTGTTCCCCAGTCTCTCACCTTCATTTTTTGAAAAATTCGATTCCATCCACACTTCTGTCTTCATCTCTGCTCTTTTGAGAAAGTAATTTAAAATATTTGGTACTGGAAGTGGCCCTAGAAAGAAAAACCTCAAGATGGTATTAGGGAAATGGATCACTCACCTGCCCAAAGGTGATATTACTGTTGGTCCTTAGGACTGATAACCCCCAGAATGCTGTAGCATCTCACTAATTAAAATAATCATCTGAAGTGGTTTGAGATGAAATATAGGTTAAAATAAAAGGCTTGGCCTTTTCAGTAATTCTGGAAATTGAGATATTTTTATAACTGGAAATTGTAAAGATTATGAAGATAACTGACTTTTGCTAAATGCCTCAGAAGCCTTAAAGCAAGGAAATGACAGACTCTGGTCACCCAACTCTTAAATTAGAGCATGCTGTGAAAGTCACAAAAGCTCCATGGGAGCACTAAGAAAATCACCATCTTCTGTATCTGTACAGACTGCAAAAAATTGGGCTCAGGATTTAACTATAAATGGGGTTAGATCAGCAAAGGTAATTAAATGTCTAGTTTTCTATGTTAAATTAAGGATCCTAAAGGAAATATTTGGATAGATGTGCTTAACAACCTTGAACAGTCATTTTCCTTTGAATGCTTTGGGGGATAAGGCCCTTTTCTGGAGATCATTGGTGTCCCCCTGACTGTTAGCTCTCCCCAAAATGTGTCCTCCCCTTTTTGTTCCAGACCAATTGACATAGGCTTAGCCTAAGAAAGGAAATGTCCCTGACCCAAGGAGACATTTTGCTCAGTGAAATGAAATAATTAAAGGACTTGGATAATAAATACTAACAGGAGTAGGCTAACACAGGTGAAAGTCTACCTCGAGAGTACTGGACGGAAGTGTGCAGTGTACTATGAGGATGCTTTATTAGCTTGGGTGCAATCTATCATCACTTAGGATTTAATATCCTGTTAAGTTACACCTACAGTCTGTCCTAATATACTGCTGTGATGGCTCCCTGAAGTTTTGAATCAATAATGCCTGTGTAAATGAAATGGGAACACTAGAGTTTATTTGGCAGAGTACTGAGGAAGAAATCAGAAGGCTAAGGATGGTTTGAATGTTAGAAATTATGTATTATAAGAGACCAGAAAATCCATCACCTGATGTATTTTCTCAGGGACATGCTCATCTCAAGGCAGAGGTCAGAAAATTATGGACTTGGCCAAATCTGGAGGGTGGTCTGTTTTCGTAAGTCTATGAGCCAAGACTATGTAGGGTTTTTTTGTTTGTTTGTTTACATTTTTTGAAGAATTGTTTAAAAAACTTATCTGACTATATATAACCTATAAATTCTAAAATATTTACTATGTGGTTCTTTACAAAAAGTGTGCATTAAAACACTATAGTCTAAGTTCAGTGATTATTGTCTGTTGACTAGGATTTATATCAGATGATACTATCGCCAAGAAACTGGGCTCCCTGGTATCAATTGGACAGATACGTTTCCAGAATAGAAGAGACCATGTAGGAGTATTTAACTGTCAAAAACAAAGTTTGTGTACTTCATTTAATGTGCAGCAAGTGTGGAAAACAGGATAGGGTAATTTGACCGGGAGAGATCTGCAGAGATAATAGTGTTACTAGGTATGAGATAGAAGGGGCTTAGGGCCTTGATTAGTGTGTGCAACCAAAAACTATTATGGCTAGGGGTACCTGGCTGGCTTAGTCAGTAAAGCATGATCTTGGGGTAAAAAAAATAATAATAACAAAAATAAATAAAAATAAAATTAAAAACAAAACAAAAACAAAAAAGATATTAATGGCTCATGAGGATAAGGCTGATACAATAGCATAAAAGAAAATTGCAATCTTTTACTCAGTTTCTAGAGTGGAATCAATTATCAATTGAGAACACAGGTTGGAAGGGAGAGTAACTCTTTTGAGGAAATCCCCTCCGATTGTTCCACAAGTAGGCAAAATAAAAATTCCCTCCCAAATTTCCCAGGAGTGACTTCTAGGTATTTATCTAAGTACCTGCTTGTTGGACAAGAGAAATTGGACACCTTTCTAGGACTCTTAGATTTGGGACCTGGACAGACTCTAACACGAGAAGACCTGAGATGGCATCAGACCTCAACTGAAGTAAGGCTTTTGTGAGGGAGTTGGTAAATATTGTGCTCCAAATCTATTTTATAGGAGGTCCAGTGGGTTTTCCCTCCCACTTTATGGTTATTTTCCCTGTTCCATGTTTAGTCAGAGTAGATAAAAATATACAACCCAACAATAAATAATCAGGAACTTTCTTTGAAAGTGATCCATGAATATGGCATGTCCATGAATTTATTTAGGTCTTTAAAATTTTTTTAAACAATATTAGTTCTTTTTAAATTTCTTTACATAATATTTTATAGTTTTTAATCTATAGATTTAGTATTTCTTTTGTTAAATTTCTGCCTAAATATATTATGTTTAATGCTATTATACATGGAATTGTTTTAATTTAATTTCTAGAATGTTCATTGTCAGTATATAGAAATGCAATTGATACTTTTATGTAGGTAGATCTTGTGTGATATTATTTAACTTAGTTCTAATAGCTTATATTGGCAGATTCTTTTGTATTTCTTATATACAAAGTAATGTTTTATAAAGTAGGGATATGGGGCACCCAGGTGATGCAGTTGGTTAAGTGTTGAACTCTTGATTTCAGTTTAGGTCATGATCTCAGGGTTGTGAGAGCAAGCCTCACATTGGGCTCCATGCTGGACATCGAACTTGCTTAAGATTCTTTCCCTCTCCCCCCCCAAAAAAATTAAGATAAAAAAATAAAAAATAAAGTAGGGACAGGTTTTCTTCTTCTTTTCCAATATGGATGATATTTATTACTTTTTCTTGCCTAATTTCTTGGTAGAACCTCTAGTACAATGCTAAGTAGAATTAGAAAGAATGGACATCTTTTTACTTTTCGTGATCTTAGGAGGTAAAAACTCAATTTTTCACTATTAAGTGTGACATAAATATTCATTTTTAATTGATTTTTTTAAAAAGACATTATTATTTATTTTAGAGAGCATGTGTGTGAGTGGGAGGAGGGGAAGAAGAGGAAGGAGGGACAAGGAGACTGACATAGGGGTTAATCTTACAAACCTGAGATCATGACCTCAGCCAAAACCAAGAGCTGGACACTTAACCCAACTGAGCCATGCAAGTGCTCTTACTGATTTTTTTTTTTTTAAGATTTTATTTATTTATTTGACAGACAGAGATCACAAGTAGGCAGAGAGGCAGGCAGAGAGAGAGGAGGAAGCAGGCTCCCTGCTGAGCAGAGAGCCCGATGTGGGGCTCGATCCCAGGACCCTGGGATCATGACCTGAGCCGAAGGCAGAGGCTTAACCCACTGAGCCACCCAGGCACCCCTGATTTTTTTTTTTTTAAATAGATGCTCTTTATCTTCAGGAAATTCTATTACTAGTTTATGTGTTTTTATCAGTAAAGCGCTTTGCATTTTCTCAAAAGCTTTTTCTACATTTTTTTGAAATGACCCTATGTTCTTCCCCATTCTCTCAATATGGTGTATCATACTGTTTTTCAGTTGTGCAAATAATCTTGAATTCCTGGGATACATGCTGCTTGAAAATACTATATAATCCTTCTGTAATGTCCATAGATTTTATTTGCTAGTTTTTCATTGAGGGTTTTTGTATGTATACTCATAATATATATTGGTCTGTAGTTTTCTTCTTTTATGGTATCTTTTTCTGGTTTTAGTATCAGATAGAATGTGTTGGAAAATGTTCTCTCCTCCCCCTTTTTGAAAAAGACGATAAAATCAGTGTTAATTTTCTTTGAATGTTTAGTAGAACTCTCCATCTCCAACTGGATGATTTTTAAAGAACTGTCCTATGAAATCAGTTTCTCTAATGTTTAATGTATAGTTATTTAAACTATAACCTATAAAAATCCATGTTGTCTGTTTGATCTTGAATGAATTTTAGTAGCTTGTATTTTCAGTGAATTGCCCCATTTATTTTTTTAGAAAAACTTGTAAGTGTAAAGCTGTTCACAGTATTCCATTATTACCATTTTGATGGCCACAAATCTATAATGGAAGCCCCTGTTACCTTCCTGATAATGACTTCTGTATTTCTCTTCTAAGTTTGTTGGCAGTCTTGCTGGAGGTTTATCAATTTTTTATCCTTTCAAATAAAATTTTTGATTTTTTTCTGTATTCTATTTTCAACTCCATTGATCTCTACTTGTATATTTCATATTTTTTTTGTCCTTCTACTTGCTTTTGTTTATTTTTATCTTTTCTCTAGATTCTCAGAATAGGAACTTTGATAACTGATTTGATATCTTTTGTCTTTTGGAATGGAAGTTCATGGTTCTATAAATTCCTCCCCTTATCGCTTCTTCAGCTGCAATCCACCTATTTTGATATATTGTGTTTTAATTTTCATTCAGGATTATTTCTTTTCATTAACTTTCACACTTCCATTTTTTACCTTTTGCATTATCAAAAAATGTGTTAACTTCCAGTGTTCAGAGATACTGTTTTCTTTCTGTTCTAAAATTCTAATTTGACTTCATTGTAGTCCCAAAACACACTATATGATTTCAGTTATCTTAAATCTATTGAGGTTTGTTTTGTGGTGCAGGATAACCTTCTCTTGGTGAATGTTCCCTATGTACTTTAAAAAATGTGTATTCTGGGATGCCTGGGTGGCTCAGTTGGTTAAGCCGCTGCCTTGGGCTCGGGTCCTGATCCCAGGGTTCTGGGATTGAGTTCCATATTGGGCTCCTTGCTCAGCAGGGAGCCTGTTTCTCTCTCTGCCTCTGCCTGCCACTCTGCCTGCTTGTGTTCTCGTTCTCTCTCTCTCTCTCTCTCTCTCTCTCTCTGACAAATAAATAAATAAATAAAATCTTTAAAAAATGTGTATTCTGCCTTGGTTCAGTGAAGTGTTCTACATATGTTAATTAGATGCTCTTGATTGCTTGTCCTATTAATATTTTCTATATTTTTGCTGGATTTTCTCTGTGATAACTCTAAAAGTTGCCGAAAGGAGTCTACAGAAATCCCCAGTTAGAACCGCAGATTTATCCTTTTTTTTTTTTTCCAGCTATGTTAGCTCTGTTTCATGTATTTTGAAGTTCTGTCAATTAGTATGTATATATTTAGGAGGGTAGATGGTCTTCATGTATTGAAGTCTGCCTTATCCAATATTAATATAATGACTGTTGCTTTTATGTAAGATATAATTAACAATGTATTAGTTTCAGGTATATAATAAAATAATTTGATATTTATATATATTGTAAAATGATCACCACAATAAGTCTAGTCAACATACATAACCATACATAGTTACAAATATTTTTTCTTATGATGAGAACTTACAAGGCCTTTCTTTTAGCAGACTTCAAATAAGCAATACAGTATTGTTGTCATTTTTTTTAAAGATTTTATTTATTTGACAGAGATCACAAGTATGCAGAGAGGCAGGCAGAGAGAGAGAAAGGAGGAAGCTGGCTCCCTGCCGAGCAGAGAGTCCAATGTGGGGCATGATCACATGGCCCTGGGATCATGACCTGAGCCAAAGGCAGAGGCTTTAACCCACTGAGCCACCCAGGCACCCCTTGTTGTCAAGTTTTATATTACATTTCCAGGACTTAGTGATTTCAGAACTGGAAGTTTTTACCTTTTGGCCATCATTACTCATTTTGCTGAACCCCTCTGTTGCCTCTGCAATCACCAAGGTGCTCATTTTTGGTGGGTGGTGGTGGTGGTGGTTTTTCGATTCCACATACATGAGATCATGTAGTATTTGCCTTGCTCTCTCTGACTTAGCATAATGCCATCGAGATCTATTCATATTCTTGAAAATGGTGATTTCTTTCTATCTGTGGCTGAATAATAGTTGTGTGTGTGTGTGTGTGTATGCATAATCACAGTTTATAATCTCCATTCTTTTTTTTTAAATTTTTTATTTCTTTTCAGTGTAACAGTATTCATTGTTTTTGCACCACACCCAGTGCTCCATGCAATCCGTGCCCTCTCTAATACCCACCACCTGGTTCCCCCAATCTCCCATCTCCCGCCCCTTCCAAACCCTCAGATTGTTTTTCAGAGTCCGTAGTCTCTCATGGTTCACCTCTCCTTCCAATTTCCCTCAACTCCCTTCTCCTCTCTAACTCCCCTTGTCCTCCATGCTATATGTTATGCTCCACAAATAAGTGAAACCATATGATAATTGACTCTCTCTGCTTGACTTATTTCACTCAGCATAATCTCCATTCGTCTGACATCAACATTTAGGTTGTTTCACATCTTGGCTATTGGCAATATGCAGCAATAAACATGGGCATACTAATATCTCTTTGTAACCCTGATTGCAATTCCTTTAAATAAATACCCACAAGTGAGTTGACTGGATCATATAGTGTTCTATTTTTAATTTTTTGAAGAATCTCCATACTGTTTTCCACAATGGCTACATCAGTTTATATTTGTACAAACAGTGCACAAGAGTCCCTTTTTCTCCATATCCTTACCAACACTTGTAATTTCTCATCTTTCTGGTAATAGGCATTTTAACATGTGTGAGGTGATATCTTGTGTGGTTTTGATTTGCATTTCTCTGTTGGTTAGCGATGTTAACCACCTTTTCATGTACTGTTGGTCATCTATATTCCTTCTTTAGAAAAATATCTCTTCAGATCCTCTGCTCATTTTTTAATTGGACTGTATGTTTTTTCACTATTGGTTTTTATGAGTTCTTTATATACTTTGGGTATTAGGCGCTTACAGATATATGGTAGACAAATATTTTCTTCCATTCCATAGGTCGCTTGTTCATTTTGCTAAGATTTTCTTAGCTATGTAGAACCTCTTTAGTTTTATGTAGTCATAGTTGTTTACTTTTGCTTTTGTTGCCTTTGCATTTGGTATCAAATCTAAAAAATCACCAAGTCCAATGTCAAGGATTTGCCTATATTTTCTTCCAGGA
Source organism: Enhydra lutris kenyoni (assembly GCF_002288905.1). Lineage (NCBI taxonomy): Eukaryota > Metazoa > Chordata > Mammalia > Carnivora > Mustelidae > Enhydra > Enhydra lutris. The sequence continues at coordinate 80,387,416 of NW_019154087.1, forward strand.
ATTTATGGTTTCTGGTCTTAAGTTTAAGTCTTTAGTCCATTTTGAGTTAACTTTTTTGTATTATATAAGATAGTGTCTAATTTCATTATTTTGCATGTGACTATTCTGTTTTCCCTGCACCATGTGTTGAAGAGACTGTTCTTTACTCACTGTATATTTCTAGCTTCTTTGTCATAAGTTAATTGACCATATTTGTGTGGGTTTAGTTATGGCCTGTCTATTCTGATCCATTGATCTGTGTGTCTGTTTCTATGCTAATACCATACTCTTGATTAATATGGCTTTGTAATATAGTTTGAAATTGGGAAGCATGATACCTTCAGCTTTGTTCTTCTTAAGATTGTTTTGGCTATTCCTGGTCTTTTGTCATTCCATACAAATTATAGGATTCTTTGTTTTATCTTTGTGAAAATTACATTGGAATTTTGGTAGAAACTGCTTGAATTTGTAGGTTATTTTGGGTAACATGGACATTTTAAAAGTAATTTTTCCAATATATAAGAATGGAATATCTTTCCACTTATTTGTGTTTTCTTCAATTTCTTTCATCAATTTCCTAGTTTTTTTTTATGTACAGGTCTTTAACTTCCTTGGTTAAATTTTTTCTAGGTATTCTATTATTAATGTGATTATACACTAGATTGTTAACTTCTTTTTCTGATATCTCATTATTAGTGTATAGAAATGCAATCAATTACTGCATGTTAACTTTGTATCCTGTGATTTCACTGAATTCACTTATCAGTTCTAACATTTTTGGTGGAGTCCTTAGGGTTTCTATATATGATAACATGTCATCTGCAAATACAACCGGTTTTATTTCTTTTCCAATTTAAATGCCTTTTTTCGGGGTGCCTGGGTGGCTCAGTGGGTTAAAGTCCCTGCCTTCGGCTCAGGTCATGATCCCAGGGTCCTGGGATCGAGCCCCACATCTGGCTCTCTGCTCAGCAGGAAGCCTGCTTCCTCCTCTCTCTGCCTGCCTCTCTGCTTACTTGTGATCTCTCTCTGTCAAATAAATAAATAAAATCTTAAATAAATAAATAAATAAATAAATGCCTTTTTTCCTTGCCTAATCTGGCTAAGATATTTAATTCTATGTTGAATAAATATAGTGAACATGGATTCACTTGTTCTATTCCTGATCTTAGAGGAAAATCTTTTCAACCTTTTCACCAATGCATATGATGTGAGCTGTGGGTTTTGTCATATATAGTCTATAGTATGTTGAGGTATGTTCCCTCTATACCCACTTTGTTAAGAATTTTATCATAAATGAATCTTTAATTTTGTCAAATGTTTTTCCTGATTCTATTGAGGTCATATGATCATATGACTTACTTTTTGTTAGTGTGGTGTATCAAATGGATTGATTTTGCAGATGTGGAAAAATCCTTCCATCTCTGGAATAAATCCCACTTGATCTTGGTGAATAATTCTTTTAATGTATTGTCAAATTTGATTTCCTAATATTTTGTTGAGACTTTTTACATCTATGTTCATTAATGATATTGGCCTGTAATTGTCTTGAAGTATCTTTGGTTTTGGTATCAAAGTAATGCTGACCCAATAAAATGAGTTTGTAAGTATTATCTACCTTTTTTTTTTTTTTTTTGGATGCCTTTGTAAAGGATTGCTATTAACTCTTCTTTAAGTGTTTGTTATAATTCACCTGTGAAACCATCTGGTCCTGGGTTTTTCTGTGTTGGGAGGTTTCTGATTACTGATTTAAGATTTTTTTTTTTTTTTTATTTGACAGAGATAGATCACAAGTAGGTAGAGAGGCAGGCAGAGAGAGAGAGAGAGGGAAGCAGGCTCCCTGCTAAGCAGAGAGCCCAATGCGGGACTCGATCCCAGGAAACCTGAGATCATGACCTGAGCCGAAGGCAGCGGCTTAACCCACTGAGCCACCCAGGTGCCCCCTGATTACTGATTTAATTTTCCTACTAGTAACTGATCTGTTCAGATGTTCTATTTCTTCATGATTCAGTCCTAGTAGGTTGTATGTTTCTAAAAATTCATCCATTTCCTCTAGGTTGCCCATTTTGTGTGCATATAATTGTCCATAGCAGTCTCTATGACCCTTGGTACTTCTGTGGTATCTGATATAAACACAGTGACTCTTCTTTTTTTTAAATCAATGTTTGCATGGTCTATTTTTTCCATCTGTTTACTTTCAACTCCCCATTAGTGTTCTTCTTTTAAAGAGTATATAGTTGGGGCATAAATTTTTTATCTACTATAAATATTTGTCTTTTACTTAGTTTAACCCACTGAGCCACACAGGCGCCCCATGTCTTTTACTTAGTTTAATTGAAATATTTACATTTAAGGAAATTATAGATATGTTCAGAGTTTAAGTTTGCTATTTGTTTTGGTTGTTTCCTCTGTTTATTGTTTCTCTTTATCTTTTCTTTAATAATGTGCTAGGATTTAAATTGATAAATTACAGTGCTTTTGTGTGTTATATGTATATTTTAGTGAATACTTTGTGTGCTACAATATACATATGTGATTTGTCATAATATAATGGTATCAGCATTTTACCACTTTATTAAAATGTGGAAACTTTACTTCCATTTAGATTGTTGTTTCTTCCACACTTTTAAATATCATTGTCTTCAGTATCAGGTTGTATTATAATTTTGTTTCAATTTCAAATGTTTTTTGAAATCATGAGAAGAATAGTCTAAATAATTTAGGCATATTTCTTCTCTTTCTTCCATCACAATGTTCCAAGTCTCTTTGCTGTCCCTTTTCTGTTTGAAAAAAATTTCTTTAGTTTTTTTTTTTTTTAAGGATCTAATTATGACAAATTGTTTTAGCTTTTTCTTAATTTCTGAAGGCTATAGAATTTATGGTTGAGATTTCTTTTAGCACTTAATAAATATGCCACTTCCTTTTGGCTTTAATGCTCTGATGGCAAATCTGATGCCATTCAGATTAGTGTTCACTTCTAGGTAATGTGTCATCTCTTCTTGGCTGCTTTCAAGCTTTTTCTGCCTTTAGTTTTCAGAAGTTCAATTCTGATGTGTTTTGACATTTTTTTTTTTCTCTTTTGGTATATTTGGCACTTTCTCAGCTTATTGATTCTATAGATTTATGTCTTTTAATTTATGTCTTTTAACAAATGTGGGACATTTATTTAAAAAAAATTAACCTCACATTCTTTCTCTTATTTTGGGACTCTGGCAATACAAATGGTATAACTTTTGTTAATGTCCCACAGATCCCTGAGGCTTTGTTCATTTTATCTTTCAACCTATTTTCTATTCAGTTTGAATAATATATTCTCAAGTTTACATATTCAATTTTATGTCTTTTCTACTCTGCTATTGAATCCATCCAGCAATATTTTAAAAATTATATTGTATTTTTCAGCACTATCATTTCCATTTGCTCTTACAACATGTTTTTGGCAAGATTTCTGCTTTTTTCATTTGTCTCAAGAAAATTTATAATAGCTTGTTAAAATACATTAGCTATGGCTACCTTACAATCCTTGCAGATAACTCTAGAATCTTATTTTGTTGTTGACATCAGTTGGTTTTCTTTTCTCACTCAAACTGATATTTTCCTGATTCTTGATATGACATGATTTTTTATATAATCCTAGACATTTCGTCTTTAGTGACAAAAGATTTACATAGGATCTAGAGTCTCTTATCTTGGACAATTGTCTGATGTTTAGCAAGTAGGTTATAGTCTATTTTGTAGGTTGTGGCTCCATTGATAATTTAATTTTCAGAGCCTTTGCAATACCATTTTTGTCTGCTTGGTTTATCTGTACAGCTGAGGTTCCCTGTAGTTCTTGCTTTTGCTATCTGAGGGGGATAAAATAATTTCCTCAAGGTTTGCATATGCCTTTAGGTAGGGGAAGGGAGTCTAATGCCATACTTAAATAGAAAATTATCTCTAAGATGCCCTTATTGTGGTAAGATTCCTTCCCATTGCATGTGGGTGATGGAATGCTTTTGGGGCCAGGTATTTGCTCCAGTTGGCTTTTTCTTGTCATTATGTTCTATCTTTTTTTTTTTTTTTTTAAGATTTTAGTTATTCGAGAAAAAGAGAGAGCATGAGCAGGGGGAGGGGAAGAAGGAGAAGCAGACTCCTCAATGAGTGACTTTAGAATCATGACCTGAGCTGAAGGCAGACTCTTTTTTATTTATTTATTTTTAATTGTGTTATGTTAGTCACTATATAGTACATCATTAGTTTTTGATGTAGTGTTCCATGATTCATTGTTTGCATATAACACCCAATGCTCCATGCAATCTGTGCTTTCCTTAATACCTATCAACAGGTGACGGGGATTACATTCTATCTGCCCAGTGCCCCTGGTTATGGAAAGGGAGTTGTCGCAGACCCATGGGGACAAAGAAACTTCCTGGGCCATGTACTCTTTGTGCTAGTATTCTATTTGCCAGTGACAAGTAGCCACACCTAGTATCTCTGTTTTGAGAGGGGTGTCACAGGTCTTTCAGGAAAGAAGAGCTCTTCATCTGGCCACTTACTGTCAGTTAGGCTCCATTAAAATTACCACTGGCAAGTGCTGCTAGATATGCCTGGTGATGTCAGCAATAATCCTTTTCATTCAGGAAGAATGAACATGCCTGGGTCTCCTTTTGTTGCCAAATTGGTGGCTGGGAAATGCCTAGCCTAAATCACCTTCTTATCTTGGGTGAGGGAGTCATACACACCTACTGTGGTGTAGTTTCTCCAATGCCAGAGTCCTAACCAGTTCACATTTCTCCTTCCATTTTTCTTATTTATTCTTTGTTTTCTCTTGTATAGCTTTCTCTTGTATTGGTTCCAGGGTTATAGTTATGCTTAGCAGGGAAAAGTAGGGATAAACTAGTCTTTGCCATCTAATCTGGAAGAGAAATTTTCTCTCATGGTTTTAAACTTCTTTTTAAAAAATATGTAGATTAATTATTAGAGCTAAGGAATATATTTTAAGAGAAAAATATGAGAATTAATTAAATGTAATAAACCAATTATTGGAGTCTGCAATGATGACAGTCAGATGGTGATAGAATTTTTTTGAAAAATGCCAGATAGTTATAAACAATTTAAATATTTGATCACATTACTTACATAAAGACATTTGGACAATTTATGGTGACTCATACTTTTTTGTTTGATTAATGAACTTAACTAGACGATACTGATATTATCCAGAGTTTTGGAAAGGCTTCTCTAAGAGTTTCCTAAGTGATACTTAAGGTAGATGTTTCTACAAGGACTTACTTTAGTTGAGTGTGTGTGTGTGTGTGTGTGTGTGTGTGTACATATATGAGTAAGCAATTTTGTTTAGATGGCCAAAGTTGAAAGAATATAGGGGAGACAAAGATTACACTGGGTTACAGATTATTAGAATGTTATTTACCTGATGTACTTCCAATCATCAATGGATTAATCAATGTGAAATTTATTACATTAAATTAAAATTTCCAAAAACTAAAAAAATATATATTCAAAATTTCTCTCTATACTAAAGAATTATTTATAGTCCTTTCTCAATTTAGTACCTACTTGTCAGGATTCTTTTAAAGATTTATTTATGTGAGAGAGAAAGAGAGAGCAAGAGAGCATGAGTGGGGAGGGGGAAGGGGCAGAGAGAGAAGGAGAATCTCAAGCAGATTCCCTACTGAGCACAGAGCCTAACTCTGTGTTAGATCATCCCAGGACCCCAAGATCATGACCTGAGCTGAAATTAAGAGTCAGATGCTTAACTGACTGAGCCACCAAGATACCCCAATTTAGCACCTTCTTGTCAGGTTTAAGGAACATTCATCCTATGGTATACAAGATCATTATCAAGTGAAGCAGAACGAGTATGTTCTTTTAATGCTTGTTTTCAGATCTTATCCAATCTTGTGTATCTTGTCAATTTGTAAGATAACTCTACCTGAGAGACTGTAATACTATAGTTTTTTGTTTTCTAAACACAACACTAATATTATATACATGTTATATAGCAAATATATGAAAGGTAACTAAATATACTTTATTTGCAAAGGGAAGCTATAAAATACAGTAAGATTAAAAAATGGTAGAGAAACACAAGAATACATGCATAGGAGTGAGAGGGTAGTTTGAAGACCTATAAATCTGAACTGTCTTTAGTGAAGGTCCATGCCCTGTATGAGGATATACCCTAAATGAACATTTCACACAAACATCTGTAAAATCAGGATCCTTTTTATAAATAAGTAAAATTCCGATACAGAAGAAGTTATCTGAATGAGGCTAGGTATTATCTTGGCTGCCTTTTTTCAAATAATGTGAAATTTATTTACTCCTTTATAACTTGCAACCATTTGCATCATAGATATTTTGACTTAGGAGATACAGCATGTTAGGGAACACTTACTCTGTTTTCTGAACTATGATTTATTAACGTAAAGATAAATACTATATGGATGTAGGAGGAAAGAATTTTTAAAAGTTTCACACTACACATCTTAATGCTGGGAACAAATGAAAAGTGTGTTCTATGGTTACATGATGTATTTTCATGGATTGATTTATAACATGAGTTCTATCTATCATAATATATTTTACAAAATGATTCCAGAAGTCCACTTTGTACATTGTTAGCATCCCTTACTCTGTATTGACTTTTTAAAGCTTTACTGAGCTATAATTTACTTGCAGTGAATTTTATTATAAGTATACAACTCAGTGATTTTTAGTACATTGATAGAATTGTATAACCATTACCGCAGTCCAGTTTTAGAATATTCTTATCAACCTAAAAACTTCCCTTGGTCAGATGCCTGGTTGGTTCAGTCTGTTAAGTGTCTGCCTTCAGCTCAGATCATGATCCCAGGGTCCTGGAATGAGTCGCGCATGGGGCTCCCTGCTTAGTGGGGAGACAGCTTCTCCCTCTGCCTGCTGCTCTCCCTGCTTGTGCACGTGCTTGCTCGTGCTCTCTCTCTGACAAATAAATCTTATATTAAAAAAAAAACCTCCATTGTTCTCATTTACAGTCAACCCCCATTCTTATCCTTAGTCCTAGGCAATCATTGGTCTGATTTCTGACTCATAATAGTGTATTTTCTGGTCATTTCATATAAATGAAATCATATAATATATTGCCTTTTGAGCCTTGCTGCTTTCACTTAGCATGAAGCTCTTGGGGTTTATCCATGTTATAACATGTATTCGTAGTTTGTTCTTTTCTATTACTAAACAGTATTCCATTGTTTGGGGAATATATTTTTATTTGTGAGTTCACAAACTATGGACATTTTGATTGTTTCCAATTTTTAGTTACCGTGAATAATGTTACTTCATGAACATTTGGCTACTGGTTTTTATGTAGGCATATTTATGGGTCATTTGATAGATACCCTAGAATGGAATTCCTGGATTGTATAGTAAGTTTATTCTTAATTGATGCCCAAAGTTACTGTATCATTTTACTTTCCCATCAGGAATATATATTGGTTTCAGTTTCTCTATGTCCTTATTTATCTTTTTATTATGATGATTATGATCATTATAATCATTCTAGTGGAGGCATAGTACATCTCATTGTGCTTTTAATTTCTCTAATAAAGATGCTGAACATCTTAAACATCAGCCATTCATATCTTGGTGAGATGTGTATTCAAATGTTTTGTTTGCTTTTTAAAGGGCAAAATTCAAATGTACTTTTATTATGATTGGCTTGTAAAGTTCTTTATTATCAAATTGTTACTGACTTCCTATTATTGACTTGCTAGACTTCTTTATGTATTCTGGACCAAGTTTTTTTTTTAAAGACATATTTATATTTAGAGAGAAAGAGAGGACATGAGTGGAGGAAGGGGCAGAGGGAGGAGGAGAGAATCCACAAGCAGATTCCCTGCAAATCCAGGAGCCCTTGGTGGGGCTTAATCCCAAGACCCCATGATTGTGACCTGAGGTGAAATGAAGAGCTCTGATGCTCAACAAACTGAAATACCCAGGTGCCCTGGACCTAGATTTTTGCATACAAATTTAAAATAGAATCTTATTTATAGGAAAACAATTAATTTGCATTAAAACTATATGAATGAAAAATCCTATCCTAATTATTGTTTGCTAATAAGCTTTGAGTATTCATTATAAAACAATTAAATTATGGAAATATTTATATACCTTAGAGGTTATCCAATCACAACCAATCACCTAGTATGTCTTCTAAGAGTTATAAATAACATTGGGGCACCTGGGTAGCTCAATCAGTTAAGCATCTTCCTTTGGCTTAGATCATGATCCCACCTGGGTTCCAGCCCTGCATCTGGCTCCCCACACAGCAGGGAGCCTGCTTCTCCCTCTCCTGCTGCTGCTCCCCCTGCTTGTGCTCTCTTGCGCTCTCTGTCAAATAAAATCTTTATTTATTTATTTTTTAATAAAAAGAGTTATATGGGGAGCCTGGGTGGCTCAGTCATTAAGCATCTGCCTTGGGCTCTGGTCATGGTCCCAGAGTCCTGGGATCAAGCCCCAGATGGGGCTCCCTGCTCGGTGGAAAACCTGTTTTTCCTTCTCCCACTCCCCTGCTTGTATTCCCTCTCCCTGCTGTCTCTCTTTCTCTCTGTCAAATAAATAAATAAAATCTTAAAGAAAAATTTAAAAAAAAGTTGTAAATAAAATTGCAAATGTATTTTGATTTGGTTATTTTTTACATTATTGCTGATAATAATAAGGGATTCAGCCCTCAAAGTCCATCCATGTTGTCACAAATGACAGTATTTCATCCTTCTTACGGATAAGATTTCTTGGTGTATGTATACCACAAATTCTTTATCTGTTCATCCATTGATGGGCACTTAGATTATTTCCATGTCTTGGCTATTATAATCAAATGCTATGATGAACAAAGCGATGCAGATATTTCTTCAGAACACTGATTCCATTTCCTTTGGATAAATACCCAGAAGTGGAGTTGCTGGATCATATGGCAGATCTATTTTTAATTCTTTGAGGAATGTTCATGCTGCTTTTCATAGTGGATGTTCCACTTTATATTCTTGCAAATGTGCATAATAGCCATTCCCTTTTCTCCACATTTTCAGCATTTCTTATTTCTTGTCTCTTTGATGGTAACCATGAATTTTAGTTACATTTCCTTAATAAGTCATGTTAAGCACATTTTCATGCACATTTACTGGCCGTTTTTTAATTAGATTTTTTTTTATTATGTTATGTTAGTCTCCATACAATACAGCATTAGTTTCTGATGTAGTGTTCCAAGATTCATTGTTTACATATAACACAGTGATCCATGCAATACATGCCCTCCTTAATACCAATCACCAGGCTCACCCATATCCCCTCCCCTCTTTCCTCTAAACCCCTCAGTTTATTACTCAGAGACCACAGTCTCTCATGGTTCATTTCCCCCTCTAATTTCCCACCCTTCACTTTTCCTTTCCTTCTCCTAATGTCCTCCATGTTATTCCTGATGCTCCACAAGTAAGTGAAACCATATGATAATTGACTCTCTCTGCTTGATTCATTTCACTCAGTACAATCTCCTCCAGTCCCATCCATGTTGAAGCAAAAGTTGGGTATTCATCCTTTCTGATGGCTAAGTAATATCCCATTGTATATATGGACCATATCTTCTTTATCCATTCATCTCTTGAAGGGCATGCCAGCTCTTTCCATAGTTTGGTTATTGTGGACATTGCTTCTATGAACATTGGGGTACATATGGCCCTTCTTTCCACTACATCTATATCTTTGGGGTAAATACCCAGTAGTGCAATTGCTGGATCAAAGGGTAGCTCTATTTTTACTTTTTTGAAGAATCTCCACACTGTTTCTTAACTTGCATTCCCACCAACAGTATAAGAGATTTCCCCTTTCTTCACATTCCTCCAACATTTGTTGTGCAGAGCTTATTCCTTGTTTGGTTTGATTTTTGTTGCTTGTGCTTTAAGTGTCCTATACAAGAAATTATTGCCAAGACACATGTCAAGAAGTTTTATCTCTGTTTTCTTTTAGGAGTTTTATGGTTTCAGAATTTACATATAATTCAATTAATTTTTGTGAGTAGTGTTTAGTTTCATTCATTTGCATGTAAATATCCAAGTTCCCAGCACAAATTATTGAAGATACTGTCTATCATCCATTCAGTATTCTTTATTCCCTTATCAGATATTATTTGACCATCTAGGCATTCATTTATTTCTAGATTTTCAATTCTGTTCCATTGATATGTGTCTGTTTTTATGGAAGCACCATAGTATTTTGATTACTATAGCTTTTCAATATAGTTTGAAATCAAGAAACATTATACCTCTAGTTTTACTCTTCTTTCTCAGAATTGCTTTGACTTTTTTGGATCTTTGCAGTTCCATATGAATTTTAGGATTTTTTTTTATTTCTTTTTTTTTTTTTTTTTAATTTTTTTTTTTTTTTTTTTTTTTTTTTTGACAGATAGAGATCACAGGTAGGCAGTGAGGCAGGCAGAGAGAGAGAGGAGGAAGCGGGCTCCCTGCCAAGCAGAGAGCCCGATGTGGGGCTCGATCCCAGGACCCTGGGATCATGACCTGAGCTGAAGGCAGAGGCTTTAACCCACTGAGCCACCCAGGCGCCCCTTTTTTTTTAATTTCTAAAAAAAGTCATTGGAATTTTCATAAGCATTGCATTGAATTTGTAGGTGGCTTTGGGTAGTATGGACATTTTAACAATATTGATTTTTTTTCAATTCATAATGCAAAGTATTTTCCGGTGATTGATGTCATCTTCAGTTTCTTTATCAATATCATTATTTTCAATATACCAGTCCTTCACTATCTTGGTTAAATTTATTCTAAATGTATCAGTGTTTTTGATGTTATTATAAATAGGATTATTTCCTTTTTAAAATAAATTGTTAATGTATAGAAGTGCTAATAATTATTGTATGCTGATTTTTGTATCCTGCAACTTTAATGAATTTTTATATTTGATGAAATAGTTTTTGGTGGAATATTTAGAATTTTCTCTATATAAAACATGTCATCTGCAAGTAGAGATGATTTTCTATATTCCCTTCTGATTTGGAGTTGTTTGATTTCTTGCCTGATTTCTGTGTCTGGGACTCCCAGCAGGAGTGTTAAGAGTGGACATGTTGTCTTATTCCTGATCTTAGAGGAAAAGCCTTCAACCATTCACCATTGAGTATGATGTTATCCTTGGGCTCAGAATACATGACCTTTATTATGTGGAGGTGTTTCTTCTATATCTAAGTTGTTGAGATTTTTAAATAATGAATGGATGCTGAATTTTCTTAATTTCATTTTCCTTTATTGTATTTTCTGTATATGTTTTGATCATATGATTTTTATCTTCTATTAATGTGATGTATTACATTATTGATTTGCATATGTAGAAACATCCTTACATTCCAGGGATGATTTCTACTCCATCATGGTTTATGGTCCTAATGTGCTATTGCATTTGGTTTTCTAGAAAGTGTTGAGACTTTTTTGCATCTACTAGAATGTGTTGAGACATTTTTGCATCTATTTTCTTTTTTTTAAAAGATTTTATTTATTTAATAGAGAGAGAGATATCACAAGTAGGCAAAGAGGCAGGCAGAGAGAGGGGGAAGCAGGCTCCTCGCTGAGTGGGGAGCCCGATGTGGGACTCGATCCCAGGACCCAGAGATCATGACCTGAGCTGAAGGCAGAGACTTTAACCTACTGAGCCACCCAGGTGCCCCTGTATCTATTTTCATTAAGGATGTTGACTTGTAGTTTTCATGTAGTATCATTGTCTGGTTTTGGTATCAGGTTAATGGGGGCCTCATAAAATAAAATTAGATATTTTCCCTTTTGTTTAATATTTTGAAAGAGTTTGAGAAGGACTGATGTTAATTCATCTTTAAATGTTTAGAATTCACCAGTGAAGACCTCTGGTCCCAGGTATTTCTAAGTTGGGAGGATTACCCATTGATTACCAATTGATTACCAATTCAATCCCTTACTAGTAATCTGTCTGTTCATATTTTCTATTTCTTCATGATTCTGTCCTGATAGGTTGTATGTTTCTAATAACTTATCCATTTCTTCCATGTTGTTCAGTTTGTTGGCTTAGTGTTGTTAATGGTAGTCTGTTATGATATTTTGGATTTCTGTGGTATCAGTTGTAATGTCTCCTCTTTATAATTTTATTGATTTGGGTCTTTTGGTTTCTTGGTTAGTCTAACTAAATGTCAAATTTATCTTTTCAAAGATAAATTTTATACTGTTTTATTTTGATTTCATGTTCTCTACCTCATTTATTTCTGCTCTAATCTTTATTCCTTTTTTTTTCTGCTAACTGTCCTATAAAGTGTTTCATGAGCACTTGAGAAGGTGTATATTCTGCTGTTTGGAATAGAAAGTTCTGTTTATATCTGTTATGTCTGTTTAGTCCACAGTGTTGCTCAAACCTTGTTTCCTTATTGAATCTCTGTCTGGATCACCCATCTATTGTTGAGGGTCAGGTATTAAATTCTCCAACTATTTACTATCATATTGCTCTTTATTACTCCTTTTACGTCTGTTAGTGTTTGTTGTATATATTTAGGTGCTCCAATGTTGGGTGCACAGATATTTACAATTGTTGCATATTCTTGATATAGTGACTCCTTTCTAATTACATAATAACCATTTTTGTCCCTCTTGACCACTCTTAGCTTAAAGTCTTTTCTGCTGTAAGTATAGCTACCCCTGCCTTTTTATGATTACCACTGTCTGAAATATCTTTTATGTTCTCTTCACTCTCAAGTCTATGTGTGTCCTTAAAGGTAAAGTGAGATTCTTATAGGCAGAATATTGTGGGATCTTGCTTTTCTGTCCATTCAGCCATTCTGTGCCTCCTCTTTAGAGAGTTTAATCCATTTACATTAGAGTAATTGTTAAGAACTTAACTATTGCCATGTTGTTGTTTTTTGTTTTGTAGATCCATTGTTCTTTTCCTCTTGCTATCTTCCTTTTATGATTTGATTGTTTGGTCCTTCATCATAATCTTTTGTGTAACTATAGGATTTTCCTTTGTAGTTACAATGATACTTGAAAATCCACTTCTGGATATATATCTAAAGAGAATAAATTCGGTGTCCCAAATAGGTATCTGCCTCCCTTTGTTCATGGCAGCATTAGCTGCCAATTAGAACTGGAAACAGTTTGTCCATCAATAGACACCATCTTGAAGACATCACTCCAGACTTAGATTTTCTATTGTAGTTCGATGTGAGCTTTTTTTGCACATCTCTTATTAATTACCAATATTGTTTTATAAGTCCATTAATACTAGATTACTATTTGTGTTTATCTTAGAAGCATGGATTCTTTGCCATCTTCAGAGATTTCTAAAGGTCAAGGCAACATGATTTGTTCTCTGGCCTTGCTGCTTCTGAATTTTAAGTATTGTCTCCTGGCCTATACAATTTCAGATTACAAATACCTCAGATGTAACTAGGAATCCCAATCCATCAATCATCTACAATCATTCATCTCCGCCTTTTAAAAACAACTGTCACTGATCTTCTATGAGAGTCCCCTGTACTGTCCTAGTGAAAAGAGCGTCCTCTCTGCCCTCCATAAAAGACAGCCAGCTTAGTTTTAGTGGTAGACCATGTCTGTTTTCTTACATTGTTTGCTTTGTTTTTGAAAAGTGTAAGTATGCTCTGACATTGCATTTAATTCCCCAACACCGAACTTTAAGTTTTGGTATATTCCTGACAGGTTCTAGTGATAGGTCAATGGACTTTCCTATTTTTGTTAATATGTGTCATTATCTTTCTCATTCCTGTTGGCCTTTTATTGAGCAGTTGAGAATTGGAAACATCAGAACTCACTCAACTGTCAAAATTTCTTGAACCTAAGCTAACATTGATTAGTAAAATGTTTTGAGATTACATCATTTAAATAATTCATATTTTAATGCTTTAAAGCTTTACCACAAAATGAAAGATTCTTCCTAAAACATATTTTGAGTTATACTAACATTGTTCAAAATCTTTTAATAATTTCCTTTTGAAAAGTATTCATAAAAAACCTTCATGAGAGCTACAAAATATCTCATTACTCCAGTTATATGGTACTTTTAAAAGCCTAGTTATATCATGTTCTCTCTCCATCTTCTTATCTCTTCATTTCCCCTCTTTGTCCCCTAACATGACTCATCATATTTATAGATGAGCTCTGAAATTATAAAGGATGAAAATTTCTGTTATAAAATAATTTTTTTTTTTTGGTAAGTGAAGGAGAATCACCTTGGAAATAAGGTGAATGTTTATCAGAGAGCAATATAATAGAAATGCAAGATTGTATGACTTCTTAGTTTAATTATTGATTTTACATACATACTCTGGTGATAAAGTGCTCTGAGAATTAGCAATGTCCTAGGGAGGTCTCTGTTACCAAACCATTATAGATTTACAACAGAAAGATGTCTATGTCAAACAAGGTCAAAATTGTTCTATTCAGTGATGAAAATACTGTACTCCTAATTTGAATTTTATCTTTTCTTCAAGTTGAATGGAGAAAATAATTGGAAATAGTTCATAAAATAATGTAACAGTAGAAAACTTTTTGAGAATAATCACATGTAAATTAAGTGGTTTGAGATACATGGTGACAGAAGCCATTTCAGTTCCGGCTCATATTAATAGTGTTGTGAAGGAATTTAACCTAACATTTATTCACACCAAGTTAAGTAGATGAAGGTCATGATAATATCCCTAATATATGCTTCTTTTGTTTCATGACTATGTATCAGGCATTGTGTTAGGCATTTTGAAGGCTATAAAAGAACAACATAAAGTCATGCCTAGGATTTTATTACTTCTTAAAGAAAGTAAGACATTCACATGACTAAAATCAATGTCTTCTATTAATTGCTATCTTCTTAGTAAAATTTTTACAAATTTTTTCAAGATTGCCAGAATTGGGATGCCTGGGTGGCTTAGTGGGTTAAAGCCTCTGCCTTCGGCTCAGGTCATGATCCTAGGGTCCTGGGATCGAGCCTGGCATCAGGCTCTCTGCTCAGCAGGGAGCCTGCTTCCCCTCCTTCTCTCTCTGCCTGCCTCTCTGCCTACTTGTGATCTCTGTCTGTCAAATAAATAAATAAAAATATTTTTAAAAAAAAGATTGCCAGAAAGTTTAAAAATTAGAAGTTTTAGAAATGATTGCTTACTTTATAAAATATTAATAATATTGTCATTTACCAAGAGCCACGGACATCCCATGAACTGTACTAATGTTTTATGTATATCTCTACATTTCACCCAATTTTACAAAGAGTATTGTTCTCCTCAATGGATGAGAATATGCTTTTTAGAAATGTTAAGTATGTATCCAAAAATGTAATAATCAGTTGTGGACTGAGATCTGTCAGACTTCCTACTAGGGACCACTTCCTCAAGTTTCAGTGCTTTGATACAATGTAATTTTATTTCTCTTTCATGTAAGGGGCCCATATAGATACACTGTTAGGGGAAAGTTTGTGATCCAGAAACCTGACTTTTTCCATTTTATTGCTCTGTCTGCCAACCCCGAGTGGGGCCTTGGAATTCCCTCTATTCAGTGGCAGAAGGAAAAAGACAAATGAACATGTGAAATCCACTTTTAAAAGTTCTAACCAGAAAATGAGCCATGATACTTTAAATTGTATTCTACTAATGAGACTAACATGGCCACACCCAGTACCAATGTGTGGAAGGACCTAGAGATGTACTCATTGCCAGAAATAATCCCACACAGAAGGCAGAGTGCAATTTTTTTGGTAGAGAATCATCTCCAGGAGACTCTTAATGCCATGTTAATTCTGCATTACTGTACTGTCTCTAATAGTGTATAAATGCTATTTGATTTAACTTTCTGTTTAGATATTTTACTCAGTCTGAAAATTTTACCCTATAGATATTTAGTTGCAGTTCATTAATTGCATACTGTGATATGATAGTGAAAAGTCTCAGGAGCAATATTTTGATACAGTAAATCTATCTAACTTCATATATGCAATAACATTCCCATGAACATTTATAACTCCTCCCATTAAGGAATTGTTTTTAATAGCCTTACAGAATCCTACCAATATTACCCTCCAGAATTAGAAATAAATAAACTTCCTCAACCTCAGAAGTCATCCTAGTAGACAAAAAACTTCACATTTCTGACCAAATATATCATTTTAATCTTTCTTAAATCAAAAATTCTACCATGCCTTACCAGTGATGTTAATGATTCAAAAGTTCTTGTTATTAAAAAAGGACAAGACAAAAAATAATATAAATGAACTCAAATTTAATTTTTCTGGGTTTACAAAGTGTGAAATCTATATATTACATATATATGACTGGATACTATTTTACTACTACATATGTGTATATATACATATACACACATATAAAGACTGGTTACTATTAATTGAATTGAAGGGTTTTCTGTGACATAACTATACTTAGAGAAAATATTAAGAATCTACAACTAAAGGAATTGTACTTGGAAATCATGTTTGATAAAAAAAAACTTGGTATTTTTCCACATGCCCAATTTAAGGGATATTTTACCTAAATGTCTTTAGTGATATTATATAGTGTGTGTGTGTGTGTGTGTGTGTGTGTGTGTGTGTGTGATGTATTAATAAATAATTATGGAACCCTCTTTTTAAGTAATCTCTATTGCCCAACATGGGGTTTGAACTTACAGCCCAAAGATCAAGAGCCACACATTCTACCAACTGAGCCAGTTGGCAAATCAGGACACTCTTTTATTCACTAATTGGGCCAAAAAATAGAACTTTATCAGACATCTCAGAAACATCTTCATGTGCCCTATCCTAATTGTGCCCTCTTCTTACAGTAGTATTTATCATCCTGATTTTTAACTCTACTGTATTCCTTTATGATTTTATCATACAAATGTGCATCTTAGACAATATGATTCAATCTTGCTCATTAAAGTCCTATCTGTAAGTCAATGTATAAGTTTCCTTGTAATTCATATATTGAAGAACTGAGATTATCTGACCTACAGATTCTTGTGTGTGTGTGTACGTGTGTGTGTGTGTGCGTGTGCGTGTGCCAATTATCTAATAATCAGTTCAACATGACACTCTGCTATCTGTATTTCCTAAAATTTGTTGCTGGGTGCAGAGGATGAAATGACGTGGATTTTTGATGCCTTTGTTAAAAACATAGATGAAATTTAGTTCTATCAAGAGGCACCTGATAGCAACTGTCTGTTCAGAGTTTAGATGAATTCATGGGGTTAAAAAAAGTGATATTCTAACATTTTGTTTTCATTGTTTAGTTGAATACTTAAATGAGAAAATGTTTCTTCTCACCATATTTTTAACCAATAGTGCAGTTAATTTGTTACTAGATATTGGTCTATTTCAGGTTGTCAATGTTTTCCTGATTCAGTTTTGGAATTTTTTAGGTTTCCAGGAATGCATCCATTTTGTCTATGTTGCTTAACTTATTGGCATATAACTGTTGATAATAATTTCTGATGATTATTTCTATTTCCTTTGTGTTAGTCGTGATCTTTCCCTTTTCATTCAGAATTTTATTAACTTGGGCCTTCTCTCTTTTCTTTTGGATTAGTTTGGCCAACAGTTTATCGATCTTATTGATTCTTTCAAAAAACCAGCTTCTAGTTTTGTTGATGCGTTCTATTGTATCTCTAGTTTCTATCTCATTGATCTCTGCTCTGATCTTGATTATTTCCCTTCTCGTGTGTGGGGTTGGCTTAATTTGTTTTTGATTCTCCAGTTCGTTAAGGTGTAAAGACAGCTGGTGTATTCTGGGTTTTGCTTTTCTTTTCTTTTTCTTTTTTTTTTTTTTTTTTTTTTTGAGGAAGTTTTGGGTGTTTACGTTTTTCCCCCTTAGGACTGCCTTTGCTGTATCCCATAGGTTTTGGACCGAAGTGTCTTCATTCTCATTGGTTTCCATGAATTGTTTAAGTTCTTCTTTGATCTCCTGATTGATTCAAGCATTCTTAAGCAAGGTGGTCTTTAGCTTCCAGGTGTTTGAATTCCTTCCAAACTTTTCCTTGTGGTTGAGCTCCAGTTTCAAAGCATTGTGATTCTGAGAATATGCAGGAAATATTATTAGTCTTTTGATATCAGTTGAGGTCTGATTTGTGACCCAGTATGTGGTCTATTCTAGAGAAAGTTCCATGTACACTCGAGAAGAATGAGTATTCTGTTGTTTTAGGGTGCAATGTCCTGTATATATCTATGAGGTCCATCTGGTCCAATATGTCATTCAATGCTCTTATTTCTTTATTGATTTTCTGCTTGGATGATCTGTCTGTTACTAAAAGTGGCATGTTAAGATTCCCTACTATTAAAGTATTCATAGCAATATGACTCTTTATCTTGATTAACAGTTGTCTTATGTAGGTGGCTGCTCCCATATTGGGGGAATAAATATTTACAATTGTTATATTTTCTTGGTGGATAGACCCCTTTAAGAATGATGTAGTGACCTTCTGTATTTCTGACTACAGTCTGTAGTTTAAAATCTAATTTATCTGGT
Source organism: Enhydra lutris kenyoni (assembly GCF_002288905.1). Lineage (NCBI taxonomy): Eukaryota > Metazoa > Chordata > Mammalia > Carnivora > Mustelidae > Enhydra > Enhydra lutris. The sequence continues at coordinate 80,405,909 of NW_019154087.1, forward strand.
ATGAGAATCACTACCCCAGCCTTCTTTTGAGGCCCATTGGCATGGTTCTCCATCCTTCACTTTCAATCTGGGTTTATCCTTAGGTTCAAAATGGGTCTCTTGTAGACAATATATGGATGGATCCTGTCGTTTTATCCAATCTGCAACTCTGTGGCATTTTATGGGAGCATTTAGGCCATTCACATTGAGTGATTATAAAATGCATTTTTAAAGATAAGGTACCTTGATAACTGTATTTGGTATTTAGTTATATGATATTAAATATTAGGCTTATCTCATTAAAAATAAGTAATGAAGGAATTGCTATAAAAATCATAAGGTAACATATAAATTCACACTGACTTTGCAAATTCAAAATACATAATTCCTGATATAACTGTATTCCTATATTTGGTCTCCATTCTTCCTTGAGAACACTGATTCTCACTAATACAGAGAACAGAAAATTAAGTCTATCTCATAATCACTCACTTGTTTTAACCCATATAACACATACATCAGTTTCAGAATAAAATATTTCCAGTTTTATTGAAATACAAATGACATATGATATTGTATAAGTTTAAAGTATACAATAGAATAGTTTTTTAAATAACAATATTTATAATATGTAACAAATCATAGTTACTGAAAACAGGTAAATTTGTGTATATTCAATCTCCATTCTCACCTCATTCTTTAATGACAGTACTGTAGCTTCATTGTCAGAGCATGTAACCAACTCTATTACTCTCTCCTTTGTAACCTAGTAAGGGCTCTTTTTTTTTTTTATTTTTTTAGAATTCATGCATTTTAATTTTTTCCCTAATTTTTCCCTATGAAATTTTTTTAATTTATTTTCAGCATAACAGTATTCATTGTTTTTTGTACCACACCCAGTGCTCCATGCAATCTGTGCCCTCTCTAATACCCACCACCTGGTTCCCCCCACCTCCCACCCCCTCACCTCTTCAAACCCTTCAGATTGTTTTTCAGAGTCCATAGTCTCTCATTGTTCACCTCCCCTTCCAATTTCCCCCAACTCCCTTCTCCTAACTCCCCATGTCCTCCATGCTATTTGTTATGTTCCACAAATAAGTGAAACCATATGATAATTGACTCTCTCTGCTTGACTTATTTCACTCAGCATATTCTCTTCCAGTCCCGTCCATGTTGCTACAGAAGTTGGGTATTCATACTTTCTGATGGAGACATAATATTCCATAGTGTATATGGACCACATCTTCCTTATCCATTCGTCCGTTGAAGGGCATCTTGGTTCTTTCCACAGTTTGGCAACCGTGGCCATTGCTGCTAGCAACATTGGGGTACAGATGGCCCTTCTTTTCACTACATCTGTATCTTTGGGGTAAATACCCAGTAGTGCAATTGCAGGGTCATAGGGAAGCTCTATTTTTAATTTCTTGAGGAATCTCCACACTGTTCTCCAAAGAGGCTGCACCAACTTGCATTCCCACCAACAGTGTAAGAGGGTTCCCCTTTTTCCACATCCTCTCCAACACATGTTGTTTCCTGTCTTGCTAATTTTGGCCATTCTAACTGGTGTAAGGTGGTATCTCAATGTGGTTTTAATTTGAATCTCCCTGATGGCTAGTGATGATGCTCTTTTTATTTTTTTCTAGTAATAACATTTTTAATGTTCAGTCTCAGTGTTTCTGTTGATGTCATTCTCTTCTTTTGGTTGCATGAGGCTCAGTCTCTAGGAGATTAACAAATCTCCTAGATATTGTTTCCCTGAGTTCTTATGTGTTGATAAGAGCTTTTCTGTGCCCTTTCTTCTTGAAGACAGTTTTTGCTAGATATAAAACTCTTGGCTCACGTGGTATTTTCTTGCATACACCAATTTCCCTGGCATAAAGTAACACTGTCTAAAAGTCTGAGATTCTTTTTTCATTCTTCATGTGTCTCATTTGCCTATATGCATATATATATATATATATATATATATATATATATGTATAATTTGTATATTTTTAAAGCTTAGTAATGGTAGTTGAGAATGCTTTGACGCTGGTCATTCTGGCTTAATATTTTCAAGTACATGCGGTGCTCTTAGAGTACAGAGTTTTTTTTCCAGTCTTTTTAAATTTGTTATTGAATTATAGTTTATAGCTTACTCTTTTTCCTTTCATTTTTTTCCCAAGACTCTTATATATATGATGGCTCTTCTTTTCCTGTCTTCATTATTAATCCTTTTCCTCAAAATTGTTTTATCAGTTTCTTTGCATTGTAAAATATTTTTGTTGTCTTCTCTTTTAAAGTATTAAGTATTGTGTGTGTTCTTTTCATAACTCTTAATCAAACCTCAATTTTTAGTATTTTTCTCACATTGTTATCTGGTTCTGTCATCTTATATCTGAGTTTTTAAAAATATTCTGTCTTTATTATATTTTTCTATTTATTTTACTTTGTTTTGTAATAGTATTTAATAGTTTTGAACTATTCAAGTAAAACACAGTGTTGAATGTTCTGAGAAGATAGGCAAGCTCCATATGGGATGAAAGAATGTGGACTGGGGCAGCATCTGATTATTAAGAAATACATGAATTTTTACTGTTGTTTAGATACCATACTAAATGCTTTTCAATTATCAAATCCTTTAATCTTTCTAGTTGTCCAGGAATGTAGGTTCAAATATTTTCCCTGTTTGATGGGTAGGAAAACAGAGGTTGAGCAACTTGATGCAAATCAGATCTAGTAGAGACATCAGGATCTGCACATGTGTTGTATGCTTGCATACAAGACCAGGCTTTTATTCAGGTGAGTATGTAAGGTCAAGAGTAGCAGAAAGCATCCCTTTATACTGAGGGGGAAAAAAAAAAAGTGAATGCACATAAGTTCCTCTTATGTCAAGCTAGGATTCTTTCCATCAAACTCAGGGTGAACCCCCCAAAATCTGATCACTGTAATTTTAGGAAATAATACAGAATTTAAGAAATCAGGCAATGTCTGAAGTCAGTAGAAGTACACTTTCAACTGAGAAATACCAAATAGTTGTCTTTCTTTCCCTTCAGACAGTAAGATATTGAATTAATTTGCATGCAGTGCTCATTTACCTACCCTATAAGAGTTTTTGCAAAACCACCAGATTAACATTGAAAAATTAACAATATTCTCCAACTGCCTCAGTTAAAAAAAAAAATATGGATTTTGACAACTACCTTCTAAAGCAGAATTTCCTTTAAATATCAAACACTATGCTAAATAAAATTTAAACAATATTTTAATAGATATTTAAATTGATTCCATGTTATGTCATATTGCAGTTCTGAGATAACATGATCTCAAAAGAATCATAAGTTAAAATTTGAGTAATGCTTTTTGGGGTAAGCATAATTTTTCCCCTAAATGTAAAATTACATTCATTTCACACTGGATTTGAGACACTTGCTTTTTTTTTTTTTAAGATTTTATTTATTTATTTGACAGAGATCACAAGTAGGCAGAGAGACCGGCAGAGAGAGAGAGAGGAGGAAGCAGGCTCCCTGTTGATCAGAGAGCCCGAAACGGGGCTTGATCCCAGGATCCCGGGATCATGACCCAAGCTGAAGGCAGAGGCTTTAACCCACTGAGCCACCCAGGCGCCCCTGAGACACTTGTTTTTATGTAAAATACAAATAGGTGAGATTTAAGATACTAGTTGACTACATGCCTTGTCAAAACAGGTGTGCAACTCTTCATTTGGTTTTAACAACTACGTTTGCAAAATTGTTGACTGCAGCTATAGACTGAATTGTATCCCCCCAAATTCATATGTTGAAGCCCTAACCCTGATATAATGATATTTTTTTCAGATTTCTTTTTTTTTGTTGTTTTTTAAAATTCAAGTATAAATTAACATAGTGTTATTAGTTTCAGATATACAATATAATGATTCAACAATTCTGTACATTTCTCAGTGCTCATCAAGTTAAATACATTCTTAATCCTTTTTATCTATTTTACCTATCCTTCCACACCCACCATTCTTCTGGCAACCACCAGTTCTCTGTATTTGTGAGTTTGGTTTTTGTTGTTGTTTTGGTTCTTTTTTTCTTTATTCATTTGTTTTACTTCTTGAATTCCACATAGGAGTAAAATAATACATTTCGCTTTCTCTGACTGACTTATTTCATTGAGCTTTATATTTTCTAGGTCCATTCATGTTGCAAAAGTCAAGGTTGCATCCTTTTTAATGGCTGAGTAATATTGCATTGTATATATATACCACATCTTCTTTATTCATTCGTCTATCCATGGACAGTTGGGTTGCTTCCATATCTGGGCTATTTTAAGTAATTCAGCAATAAAGATAGGGGTGCATATATCTTTTTAAATTTAAGTTGTTGTTTTTTTTTTTTTTTCCTTAGGGTAAATACCCAGTAGTGGAATTGCTGGATCATATGGTAATTCTATTTTTAATTTTTTTAGGAACCCCCATACTGTTTTCCACAGTGGCTGCACTAATTTGCATTCCTGCCAACAGTACAAGAGGTTCCTTTTTCTCCACATTCTGGCTAAACTTGTTATTTCTTGTTTTGATTTTAGGCTTTCTAACAGGTGTGAGGTGATATTTCATTGTGGTTTTGATTTGCATTTCCCCTATGTTTACTGATGACCACTTTTTTTAAATGTGTTTGTTGGCCTTCTGTATGTTGTCTTTGGAGAAATATCTGTTCAGGTCCTCTACCAGTTTTTTAATTGCATTTTTTTAATCTCAAGTTGTATAAATTTTTTACGTATTTTGGATATTAACCCCTTACTCAATATATCATTTGAAAACATCTTCTCCCATTCAGTAGGTTGCCTTTTTGTTTGTTGATGGTTTCCTTCAGTGTGCAAAAGCTTTTTATTTTGGTGTAGTCCCAATAGTTTAATTTTTTGCTTTTGTTTGCCTTGCCAAAACAGACATTTTTAGAAAACTGTTTCTATGGCCCAAATCCAGGAAATTATTGCCTATGTTTTCTTTTTTTTTTATTATGTTCAGTTAGCCATCATTAGTTTTTGATGTCATGTTCAATGAATCATTAGTTGCATATAACATCTAGTACTCATCACAAAACATGCCTATGTTTTCCTCTAGGAATTTTATGGTTTCGGATCTCACATTTAGGTCTGCAATTAGTTTTATTTTTGTATGCAATTTAAGACCTAGCAAGAACATAGCTGGAAGCCAGTAGAGCGCTGTCACTAGAATCTGACTATATTGGTACTCTGGTCTTGGACTTACAGCTTCAGAACCCTAAGAACATAAATATCCATTTGTTAATCCACCCAATGTATGATATTTTGCTACAGCAGCCTAAGCTAAGATATCTGCTTTCTACGAATAATGTCATTTGTAGTTTTAGTAAAAATTTCAATCTTTGTATTATAATTACAGTTTTTCCCTTTTTGCAGATTTTTGGGGTAGTCTCTGTTTTCCATTGTATCATGTTCTGTTTGTGATGAATGAATTTGTCATTATTATAATTATTTTGCACTGTTCTTTTACTAGAATTTCAACAATGTATTCTATCATTGCCTGTAAAATCATATCTCAATAACTTTAAAAAAATCACCTCATGCTATAAAATTATTTTTAAAGGAAATAGTCTCCTCTGATAATTTCTGAAATTCAGAATTAACTTAGCATTGATTACTTTGGGTTAAATTTCATTCAACCAGAAGTCAAGTAGTTAAATTCACAAAAAAAAAAAAAAAAAAAAGAAAAAGAAAAAAGAAAAACAAAGGTGTGGCAATATATCTCATTAGTATATTTAAAAAGAAATTCACTGCTGAAAAGAAAATCCAACTATTTCAAGAAAATGGTAGAAAATATACAACTTTTAAAATGTTTTTCAAAATAAATTTTCTTAATTACTTTAAAATATGTACTTTTAGCACATTTCTACTGGATGGAAATTAAAATATGCTTAAAATACTTATTTTGCTATCAAGTTATGTATGCAAATCAATGTTTTATGTTTCACAAATTTGAAAATATGTTTATGTAACATAATAACAATATGCCAACTTCCACTTATCTTTGTGCTATAAAAATGGCGTATTCTTCTGGACATATCAAATTAAAATGAAGTCTAACTCTGGAGTAACCCTACATAATTTAGTCCAGTAAAAATTGTATATTGGAAAACCATTGCTTTCTCTATCCCCCTCCTTTGGAAAAGCTCTGTTTCTTTGATGGTGAATAGGAGTGAGGAGTTTACTAGTCTCAGAATGAAAACTTATGGATGTTGCTTAGTGTATTTTTATTTATTTTATTTTATTTTATTAAGATTTTATTTAATTACTGGGGAGAGAGAGAGAGAGAGAGATAGTGAGAGAGGGCTGGAGCAGAAAGGAGTGGGAGAAGCAGGCTACCAGCTGAGCAGGGAGCCTTATGAGGGACTCAATCCCAGAACCCAGGGATCATGCTGAACTGAGGCAGTTGCTTAATGAACTTAACCACTCAGATGCCACTGCTTAGTACATTTTTAACCATATGATAAAACATAGCTCTGTTTTACCCATTTTCTGTTAATGTTCTTTTCTTATTCCTAGCATTTTCTTACTTCTAATAAAATAGCACATTTTAGAAGTTCACTTGTTTCCCTTTCCTTTTGGAAACACTTAAGTGACAATTGTTTTTCAGTCATTTTAGTTTCCAATCCACTGGGTCTCTGTGAATTGTGGAATTGATAGCTCTCAAGATTGGCTGCTTGCTAGTGTATTAGGAAACATCTCAATTATTGAGAAGGTATATATAACTCATTTACTCTTTAGCATAAATAGATATAAATAATAGGAAATATGTGTTAGAGCACTTATAATTTTTATAATTAAAAAGAAATATTGGGGCTCCTGGGTGGCTCAGTTGTTAAGCGTTTGCCTTTGGCTCAGGTCATGGTCTCAGGGTGCTGGGATGGAACCCCCTATTGAGCTCCCTGCTCATCTGGGAAGCCTCCTTCTCCCTCTCCCACTCTGCCTGCTGGTGTTCCTTCTTTAGCTGTGTCTCTCTGTCAAATAAATAAAATCTTTAAAAATATGTAATATGTACAATGTATCATAACACCTTATTTCAGAAAATATGATCTAAATGTATTTGGTGAGATGCAGCTGACATTTTTTTATTGTAGTAAGAACTTTTAAAATGAGATCTACTCGACAGATTTTTATACAATATAGTATTATTCACTATGAGCACAGTGTTGTACAGCAGATCTCTAGAACTTACTCATTTTGCATAATTGAAATGTTGTACTCTTTGAACAACAAATCTCCATTGCCCCTTCTCCCCAGTCACTGGCACCTTGCATTCCACTCTCTGTTTTTATGAATTTAACAAGTTTAAATACCTCATATAAGTGGAATCATATGTATTTGTCCTTCAGTGGCTGCCTTATTCCACTTGCCATAATCTCTTCCAGGTTCATCCATGTTACTGTAAAATGCAAATTTTCATTTTTTAAGTCTAAATAATATTCCTCTGTGAGTATAGAATACATTTTTTGTCCATTCAATCATCAGTGGACATTTATGTTGTTTCCATAGGTTGGCTATTGTGAATAATTCTAGAATAAAAATCGAGTGCAGATATCTCTTCAAAATCTTGAATTCAGTTCTTTTAGGTGTATACCAGAAGTAGGATTACTGGATCATATGGCATTTCTGTTTTTAATTTATGGAAGAATCTCCATACTGTTTCCCATAAAAGTCAAACCATTTTCCATTTCTACCAACAGTTGATGGTATTTTGATATGGATTGCATTAAATGTGTAGATTGTTTTAAGTAGCATAGACATTTTCACAGTATTTCTTCTTCTGATCCATGAGCATGGAACATTTTTCCATTTCTTTGTGTCTTCCTCAATTTCTTTCATGAGTAATTTATAGTTTTCTGAGTACAGATTCTTTGCCTCTTTGGTTAGGATTATTCCTAGGTTTCTTATGGTTTGGGATGTAAATGTAAATGGGATCGACTCTTTAATTTATCTTTCTTCTCTCTTGTTGTTGGTGTATAGAAGTGCAGCTGATTTCTATGAATTGATTTTATATCCTGACACTTTACTGAATTGCTGTATGAGTTCTAGTAGTTTTGGAGTGCAGTTTCTTGGGTTTTCCACATAAAGTATCATATCATTGGGAAAGAATGAGAGTTTGACTTCTTTGCCAATTCAGATGCCAGTTATTTCTTTTTGTTTTCTGATTGGTGAGGCTAGGACTTCTAGTACTATGCTGAATAGCAGTGGTGATAGTGGACATTCCTGCCATGCTCCTGACCTTAAGTGAAAGCTCTCAGTTTTCCCCCATTAAGAATGATATCTGCTGTGGGTTGTTCATAGATGGCTTTGATTATATATATTGAGGTATATATTCTCTATCCTTATAATGTGAAGAGTTTTGATCAAGAAAGGATGCTGTAATTTGTCAAATGCTTTTTCAGCATCTATTGACAGTATCATATGGTTCTTGTTCTTTCTTTTATTAATGTACTATATCACATTGATTGGTTTGAGGATGTTGAACCAACCTTGCAGCCCAGGAATAAATCCTACTTGGTCATGGAGAATAATCCTTTTAATGTACTATTGGATCCTTTTGGCTAGTATTTTGGCTAGCATCTGTGTTCATAAAGGATATTGCTCTATAATTCTCCTTTTTGATTGGGTCTTTGGTTTTGGGATCAAGGTAATGCCTTATAAAATGAGTTTGGAAGTTTTCCATCCATTTCTATTTTTTGGAACAGTTTCAGGAGAATAGGTATCAATTCTTCTTTAAATGTTTGGTAGAATTCCCCTCGGAAGCTGTCTGGCCCTGGGCTCTTGTTTGTTGGGAGATTTTTGATGACTGCTTCAATCTCCTTACTGGTTATGGGTCTGTTCAGGTTTTCTGTCTCTTCCTGGTTCAGTTTCAGTAGTTTATATGTCTCTAGCAATGCATCCATTTCTTCCAGATTTTAAAATTTGCTGGTGTATAGTTGCTCATAATATGTTCTTATGATTGATTTTATTTCTTTGGCTTTGGTTCTGATATCTCATCTTTCACTCATGATTCTATTAATTTGGGTTTTTTCTCTTTTCTTTTTGATAAGTGTAGCCAGGGCTTTATCAATCTTATTAATTCTCTCAAAGAACCAGCTCCTAGTTTCATTGATTTGTTCTACTGTTCTTTTGGTTTCTATTTCAATGATGTCCACTCTGATCTTTATTTCTCTCTCTCTTTTTTTTTTTTTTAATTCTTCCTTAATTTCCTGGTCAACCCTTTTATTTGTTAGTAGGATGCTCTTTAGCCTCCATGGATTTGCATTCTTTCCAACTTTCCTCTTGTAGTTGAGTTCTAGTTTCAAAGCATTGTGGTCTGGTCCTAAAATATGCAGGGAATGACCCCAATCTTTTGGTACCAGTTGAGATCTGATTTGTGACCCAGGATGTGATCTATTCTGGAGACTGTTCCATGTGCACTAGAGAAGAATGTGTATTCTGTTGCTTTGGGATGGAATGTTCTAAATATATCTGTGATGTCCATCTGGTCCAGTATGTCATATAAAGCCTTTATTTCCTTGCTGATCTTTTGCTTAGATGATCTGTCTATTTCAGTGAGGGGGGGTGTTAACACAATAATAGTCCCCTACTATTATTGTATTATTGTTGATGTGTTTCTTTGATTTTGTTATTGGTTTACATAGTTGGCTGCTCCCATGTGAGGGGCATATATATTTAAAATTTTTAATTCTTCTTGTTGGACAGACCCTTTAAGTATGATATAGTGTCCTTCCTCATCTCCTATTATAGTCATTGGCTTAGAATCTAATTTATCTGATATAAGTATTGCCACCCCAGCTTTCTTTTGATGTGCATTAGCATGGTAAATTGTTTTCTATCCCCTCACTTTAAATCTGGAAGTGTCTTTGGGTCTAAAATGAGTTTCTTAAAGACAGCATATCAATGGGTCTTGTTTTCTTTATCCATCCTGATACCCTGTGTCTTTTGATTGGGACATTTGGCCCATTTACATTCAGAGTAACTATTGAAAGACATGAATTTAGTGCCATTGTATTGTCTGTAAGGTGACTGTTATTGTATATTGTCTCTGTTCCTTTCTGGTCTGTTACTTTTAGGCTCTCTCTTCACTTAGAGGACCTCTTTCAATATTTCCTGTATGGCTGGCTTGGTGTTTGCAAATTCTTTTAATTTTTGTTTGTCCTAGAAAGTTTTTACTTCTTCTTTTTTTTTTTTTTCCAATGACAGCCTAGCTGGTTATAGTATATTTGGCTGCATGTTTTTCTCATTTAGTGCTCTGAATATATAATGCCAGTCCTTTCTGGCCTGCCAGGTCTCTGTGGATAGGTCTGCTGCCAATCTAACATTTCTACCTTTGCATATTATAGACCTCTTGTCCTGAGCTGCTTTCAGGATTTTCTCTTTGTCACTGAGACTTGTAAGTTTTACTATTAGATGACAGGGTATGTATCTATTTTTATTGCTTTTGAGGGGGATCTCTGTGCCTCCTGGATTTTGATGCTTGTTCCCTTTGCCAAATTAGGGAAATTCTCTACTATAATTTTTTTCCAATATACCTTCTGCCCCCTCTCCCTTTCTTCTTCTTCTGGGATCCTAATTATTCTAGTATTGTTTCATCTTATGGTATCATTTATCTCTCAGATTCTCTCCTCGTGATCCAGTAGTTGTTCATCTCTCTTTTTCTCAGCTTCTTTATTCTCCATCATTTGGTCTTCTATATCACTAATTCTTCTGCCTCATTTATCTTGCAGTAAGATCCTCCATTTTTTATTGTACATCATTAATACCTTTTTTTAATTTTTAGCTTGGTTAGATTTTAGTTTTTTTATTTCTCTAGAAAGGGATCTTTTACTCCAGAAAGGGATTCTTTAGTATCTTCCATGCTTATTTTAAACCCAGCTAGCACTTTGATAATCATCATTCTGAACTTTAGTTCTGACATCTTACTAATGTCTGTATTGATTAGGTCCCTAGCCATCAGTACTGCCTCTTGTTCTTTTTTTTTTTTTTTTTTTTGTGGTGAGTTTTTCTGCCTTGTCATTCTATTCAGATAAGAATAGATAAATGAGAGAACAAAATACTACAGGGGTAGCAATGACCCCAGAAATATATACATTAACCAAATCAGGAAGACCCAAAACTGGGGGGAGAAGAAAGGAGGACAAAAAGAAGAAGAAAAAAATATATATATTAGATTGGTAAACACTTGAGTTTGGGGTATTTTGGTCTGTTAGGAGAAATTACCTCCCAAATTTTTAAAGAAAGAAAAACTTACATATGTACACAAAAATAAGTGATGAATATGATGTTAAGGGATGAAGGGATGGAATGTGATTGTAAAGATGAAAATTTAAAAAGTTCCTAAAAAATGAATTGATAAGATAAGAAGTTGGTTGAAAAAAGAAAAAAAAAATAGGTTAAGAATGTGATCAGGCTGGAGACAGAACAAAGCCATGCACTAGATTTAGAGTATATTTTGATCTATTAGAAGAAACTGTATCCCAAAATTTTAAAGAAAGAAAAACCTATATGTACACAAAAAGTAAGTTTAAAAACAATGAAGGGATGAAATATGATTATAACAAGGAGAATTTAACGATTTTTTTAAAAGAGGTATTGATGAGATAGTTAAAAAAGATTTAAATATTTTCCTCTTTCCTCTTTTAAAGTAGAATAAAAAATAAAATTAAAAAATTTAACTTTGAAAGACAAAAGTATCATGGGAAAAAAGCCATGAATTCTATGTATTGCTTTCCCCTAGCTCTGGAGTTCTGCAGTTCTCACTGATTTGTGAATTTGGTCTTGGCTGGATGTTCTTGCTAATCTTTTGGGGGAAGGGCCTGTTGCTGTGATTTTCAGATGTCTTTGCCCAAGACAGAATTTCACTGCCCTTGCCAGGGGCCAGGCTAAGTAATCTGCTTGGCTTTGCTCCTGGAAGCTTTTGTTCTCTGAATGCTTTCCATACAACTTTGGAGGATAGGAATGAAGATGGTGGCCTCCCCATCTCTGGCCCCATAGGAGCCAAGAGCTCAGGTCCCCACTCCTCAATGCTCCCCCAAAGTAAAGCAGTCAATCACTCCCATCTGCCTGGTCTCTGGCTACACTCCATGCTCATCCAGACTGTAACCCAGTGTTTCTATCTCTCGTGCACAGCCCCGTTTGGAGTCTCCAAGTCCCACCAATTCCTGTAGTCTGCTCCTGTGCTTCTCCTCCCTGAGGAGAAAGGAGGGGGTCTCCCCAAATCTGCCACTTGTGGGGTTCCTGCTCAAAAAGCAGTGGCCTGGCTGTGCCTTGGATCATGGTTTAAGGTAACCCCAAACTGAGAGCCCACTGCTCGGCTCTGTCTCTGTAGCTGGGTTCCCCATTCCAATACCTGGGAGCTCTGCCAAACAGGAACCCCCAGTCTTTTTGTGATCCCATGGGTCCTGAGACCACACTGTCTCCGCAAGAGCTCCACCCCCTGCTTAGCCTCTGGAGCAAAGTCCCTCAGAGAAGCAGACTTCTAAAAGTTCCAATTGTGCTCTGCTGCTCTACCACTTGGCAGAAGCCAGCGCCTCCTCCGCAGACTATCTTCCCATACGTCACCTCAGATTCACTTCTCTGCATGTCCTACTTTCTAGAAAGTGGTTGCTTTTCTGTTCCTAGAATTGCTGCTCTTCTTCCCTTTGATCTCCTGTTGGGTTTGTAGGTGTTCAGAATGGTTTGATAACTATCTAGCTGAACTCCTGGAATCTGATGATATTTACATCTCCTACTCTTCTGCCATCTTGCTCCTCTTGATTTGAATATTTCTTAAATAAAACTTTTTTCTTGCTTTACTGTTCTGATTAGGACTTCCAGTATTCTGTCAAATAGAAGAAGCAAGATTGGGCATCATTGCTGTGCTCCTGATCTTAAAAGAAAAACTTTCATTTTTTTTCAATGTTGAGTGTGATGTTTGCTGTGGGCTTATCAGATACAGCCTCTATTATTTTGAGGCACACTTATACCCATTTTGTTAGGAGGGTTTTTTGTTTTGTTTTGTTTTGTTTTTTTAAATTCTGGCATAGTTAACATACAGTGTCATATTAGTTTTAAGTATACAAAATAGTGTTTCAACAATTCTATATATTACTCTGTGCTCATCAAGATAAAGTTACTCTTAATTCACATCACCTATTCCATCCACCCACCCCTACCTCTCCTCTAATAACCATCTGTTTGTTCTCTATTAGGTGAGAGTCTGTTTTATGGTTTGTCTCTTTTTTTTCCCCTTTGTTCACTTGTTTTGTTACTTAAATTCCACATGAGTGAAATCATGTGGTGTTTGTCTTTCTCTGACTGACTTATTTTACTTGAAAGTCTACTCTACTTCCAGCTATTTTGCTGCAAATGGCAAGATTTCATTCTTTTTTATGACAGTGTAATATTTCACTGTGTGTGTGTGTGTGTGTGTGTGTGTGTGTGTGTGTGTGCCACTATCCAGTTATCCATCAATGGATAATTGGTCTACTTCCCTAATTTGGTTATTGCAAATAATGCTGCAATAAACACAGGGGTGCTTATATCCTTTTGAATTCGTGCTTTCATAGTCTTTGGGTATATACCCAGCAGTATGATTACTGGATCATATGGTACTTCTATTTTTAATTTTTTGAGAAATCTTTGCATTATTTTCCAGAGTGGCTTCACCAGTTTGCATTGCCAACAACAGTGCATGAGGGTTCCTTTGCTTCACATCCTTACCAACATTTGCAGTTTCTCATGTTTTTTATTGTAGCAATTCTGACAGGTATGAAGTGATATCTCATTGTGGTTTTGACTTGCATTTCCCTGATGGTGAGTGATGTTGAGCATCTTTTCATGTGTCTATTGGCCATTTGTATGTCTTCTTTGGACAATATTCTGTTCATGTCTTCTACACATTTTAATTAGATTATTTGTATTTCCGGTGTTGTGGAAGTTCCAGATTTCAAGTTCTACTAAGAATCTATAATAATCAAAATGGTATGTCACTGTCACAAAAATAGACACACAAATCAATGGAACAGGATAGAGATCCCAGAAACAAATCCATGACGCTATGGTCAATTAATCTTTGACAAAAGAGGCAAGGATATGCAACAAGAAAAATTCTCTTTAGCAAATGGTTTTGGGAAAACTGGACATCTACATGCAACTACTTTGTTACACCATACACAAAAATAAACTCAACATGGATTAAGGACCTAAATATGAGACCTGAAATCAGAAAGATCCTAGAAGAGGGCACAGGTTGTAATTTCTACGACATCAGCTGTAACATTTTTCTAGACATGTCTTTTGAGGCAAAGGAAATAAAAGCAAAAATCAAATATTTGGACTACACCATAATAAAAAGCTTCTACACAGCAAAGGAAACAATCAATTACACTAAAAGATAACCTGTCAAATGATAGAAGATATTTGCAAATGACAATTCAGTAAAGGGTTAATATCCAAAAATATAAAGAACTTATAAAACTAAACATACACTCAAATGATCCACATATATAATGAGGTGCCTGGGTGGCTCAGTCAGTTAAGTGTCTGCCTTTGCATGATCCTGGGGTCCTGAGATCAAGAACTATGTCAGCAGACTCCCTACTGAGCAGGGAGTCTGCCTCTCCCTCTCCCCCTGCCTCTCCCCCTTCTTGCCTTCTCTTCCTCAAGTAAACAAATAAAAAATCATTAAAAAGAGTTTTTATAATAACAAATTGTTGAGTATTGCAAATGTTTTTTTTCTGCATCTATTGAGAGAATCATGTGATTTTTGTCCTTTATTCTGTTAATGTGTGATATCACATTAATTTATGCTGAACCATTGTTAAGCTAAATCCTAGTTGGTCATGGTGTATGATCCTTCTAATGTGCTGTTGAACTTGGTTTGCCAGTATTTTGTTGAGGATATTTACAACTACATTTATTAGAGATATTGTCAAGAATGAATGAATGAACCAATGAGCCAATAAGCAAATAATTTCCCTTATGGTCTCTTTCTTTGGCTCTCATATCAGGTTAATGTTGACCTCATAAAAGGTGTTTGGGAATGTTTCCATCTTCAATTTTTTTCAAGAGCCAGAAAATAGTTGTTTTAATATTTAAAAATTTCAGTAGAATTCTTTGAAAGTTTGGTAGAATTCATCATTGCAGCCATGTAATTCTGGGCTTTGTTGGAAGTTTGTGATTACCCTTTCAATCTCCATTTCAATTACCTGTTCATATTTTTAGTTTCTTTATGATTTAGTCTTTGTAAATTTTATGTTTCTGGTAATACATCCATTTCTTCTAGGTTATCTAGTTTGTTGGGGTAAAGTTAGCCTTAGTCATCTCTTACAATCTTTTTTATTTATATGGCATTAGCTGTAATTTCTCTTTTTATCTTACTTGAGTCGTCTCTCTCTTCTTAGTCTACTTTAAGGATTTGTCAATTCATTGACATTTACAACTCTTAATTTCTTTGATTTTTTTAAAATTTTTTAATCATTACTTCTACTCTAACCTTTGTTATTTTGTGTTTAATTTGTGTTTTTCCTAGTTCCAACAGGTATAAAATTAAGCAGCTTGAGATCTTTCTTCTTTAATATAAGTGTTTATTGCCATCATCTTGCCTCTTGTTACTGCTTTTGCAGCATTCTGTGTTTTGGTACATTTTGTTCTCCTTTTCATTTGTTTTCAGATATTTTCTAATTTCCCTTTTGACTCTTCTTTTAGCCATTGGTTGTTTGAATTTGTTAATTTCTATATATTTGTGATAATTTTCCAGATTTCTTCCATTATTGATTTATAGTTTAATTTCATTTGGTCAAAAAAGATACTTGGAATGATTTCAACTTTCTTAAATTTGTTAAGACTTGTTTTAGTTGTGAGTAAAATATCCCATGTACACTTGAGAAAAATGTATATTCTGCTGCTATTGGGTAGAATACATCTCTATTGTATTCTGTATTAGGTCTATAATGCTGTTCAACTCCTCTGTTTATTGATTTTCTGTATGGATAATCTATCCCTTTGGAAAGAGAGGTATTGAAGTCTCCTATTTGTTTATATTTCTCCTTTCAGATCAGTATGTTTATTTACATTCTTTGATATCAGGTGCATATATATGTTCCTAATGAACTGATCCTTTTATCATTCTAAAATAACCTCCATTTTCTTCTGTGACAGTTTTTAACTTAGTCTATTTTGTCCAATAAAAATATTAGCCACATCTGATCTCTTTTGGTTACCATTTGCATGTTATATCTTTTTTTTAAATTTGTTTTGTTACTCACCATACAGTACATCATTAGTCTTTGATGTAGTGTTGCATGAGATATCTTCTTCCATAACTTCACTTCAGACTGTGTGTGTCCTTAAGTCTAAAATGAGTCTCTGGTATTAAACATAGAGTTTGATACTGTTTTTGTACCCATTCAAACCACTCTGTCTTTGGGGGAGTTTAATCCATTTAGGCCTAAAGTAATTATTATTAGGTAAGAGCTTATTATTAAAACCCTATTCTCTGCCTGTCTTGTCATTCTTTTTTTTTTTCCCATTCTTTCCTTGTATTTTATTGATTTTTTTAATTGATTCCTTTCTCTGTGTGTGTGTGTGTGTGTGTGTGTGTGTGTGTGTGTGTGTGTAACTCATGTAGGTATGTTCTTGTGGATACCATGAAGCTTTTATAAACTATCTCATAACAGTCTATTGTAAACTGGTAACAACTCACAAAAACTACACTTTTATTTCTCCCTAACATCATTTTGTTATTGATGTCATAATTTACAACTTTATATATTATGTATCCATTAACATATTTAATACTTCTACTTATTCACAATACTTTAACTTTTATACTAGGATTAAAAGTGACTTATAAATCACCATTAGAACATAACAGTATTCTGTATTTTTCTATATATTTACATTTACCAGTGAGTTTTTTACTTGCATATAGTGTAGTGTTGCTGTTTATTATGTTTTCATTTCAACCAAAAGAACTTTCAAGAATTTCTCATAAAACAGGTTTAATGATGATAAACTCCCTCAGGTTTTGTTTGGGAAATTCTTTATATCTTCTTCATCTTTGGAGGTTTGCTCCATATAGTTTTCTAAGTTGGCAATTCTTTTCTTTTATTACTTCGAATATATCCTGCTGCTCCCTGCTGGCCTGCAAGATTTCTGTTAATCAACTAACTGATGGTTTTTTGATAGGAGTACTCTTATACATGAGGAGTTGCTTTTTTCTTTTGCTGTTTGCAAAATTCTCTTTGTCCTTGACCTTTAAAAAATGTGATTACAATGTGTCTCAGTGTAGACTTCTTCAGGTGCATGCTATTTGGAGGTCTTTGAGCTTAATGGATCTGGATGTTCCTTTCCCTCCCTGGGTTTGGGAAGTTTTCAGCCACTATTTCTCTAAGTATTCTTTTTCCCCTTTCCTTTCTCTTCTTTTTTACACATTATCATACTTCATAGATTAGTTCATTTGTTGGTGTTCTGTAAGCCCCTTAGGCTTTCTTTGCTGTTGTTCTTTTTTTTTTTTCCTTCTTTTTGTTTCTCTGACTAGAAAATTCCAATCCTGTTTCTTCAGGTTTATTTCTGCATCATTCTGCTTGATCAAATCTGCTACTAAAACCTTCAATTGAATTTTTTATTTTAGTTATTGTGTTCTTTGGCTCAAGGTTTCTGTTGATCCTCTTTATAACTTCAACTTCTTATTTTATAGGGTCTTTTTCCTTTTTTGTATTGCTCTCATGATGTCATTTAGTTGTCTGTATTCTCTTATAACTTACTGAGCTACTTTAGATGATTATTTTGAGAGTTTTTGATTTGTTTTGTTTTGTTTTCTGTCAGGAAATCCATGGATCTCCATTTATATAGGGCTGGGTACTACAGATTAATTTTTTCCTTTGATTTTTGTCGTGTTTCCATGATTTTTCATGTTCCTTGTAGCTCTGCTTTATTTTGGGGAAAAAAAAAAGTTACCTCTGCCAGTCTTTATGAATTGGCTTTGACAGAGAAAGACTTCCATGAATTGGCTCAGCTAGTGATTCTGAAAGTTTCTCAAATACCAAAACACCCGCTCTTTTTCTTTTGTTCCTTGATCTCCCTACCAAACTTTGCTAATTCTAGCAGTGTTTCATGTGAGGTGAGACTAACCAGTCCCTGGGGAAGTGCACCAAAAAGCCAGCTACATTTGATGGATATTTCACTTTTACACTCCAACCCTGCTTCTCCTGTAATTATAAGCTAAGGATATCTCTCTCAGTATTGAGTTGTACCAACCTGAAGCAGGAGCTGAGGTGGGTAAAATGAAATTCCCCTTCTTATATATTTCAGTGTGACTATTCTCAGTTTTATGTTCATCTGGGGTTTATAACTTCTTACAGGATTCTGGGCTTCTCCTAAAGGTTTTTTGATCTGTATGTCAATGTTAAACTGGTAATTTTGTGAAGAAACAAAGGCTGGGATTTCCTACTCTGCCATCATGCTGACATCACTCTCCATAACTGACAACTGACATTCCTATAATGTAATTTTGTAATGAGAATGTCTTAATTTTGTTTTTGATATAAGAAACATGAAAAGTAAAGAAAAATAGGTTAACACTATTTTTTAAAAGTAAACTCTACACAAAACATGAGTCTTGAACTCACGACTCTAAGATCAAGAATAATTTGCTATCCCACATGAGCACCAACCAGGTGCCCCTAGGTTAGAACTATTGATAGGAAAACCTGAGCTAATAATTTTCTGACCAAATACAATATTTTGCTACACAGAAATAAATTGTCACTGATAATTCTTTTCATAGTAGAGTCAAACCCAATCCACTTCTGTGTTACATTTAATGTACCTTATAAGCTCATTCTTTATTGGAAGTAATTTATAGTGAATGATATATTTATTAATTTCAAAAAATATCTAGAACAAAAACATGAATTTAGTACTTCATTATGTTTGTGTTTTTGAAAAAATAGTTACCATTATATTTTTAAATTATGGATTTGTTATCATGTTTCCAGAAAATTTGTCTTAACTGTATCAGATCCTAAGAGGTAGCCATTGATGTTCTTGATTTGGCCAAATTTGCAACTAACTAAATTTTTAAACACATGAACCCACACTTACATGCACACCCAACAATATAAGTAATAATGTATATGGTATGCCAAACAAATCTTATTTAATGTCACATATTTTATTTCTTTATATTCTTGGAAGGGATCTAACTTTTTAAAATGAATTTCAATATTAATAATATCTGATATATTATTAAATCAATCAAGTATTTATTTTCAACTTACTTAAGTTACCATGAAAAATATTAATTAAAAAACATTATCCAATTATAAAATTACATACCAGTAGATTGTCATTTTCTTTTTTATCACAGTGTGAAAATGGAGGTAATTGCTTAACACAACATAATATAAACTAAAGGATAAAATTGTAGTAAATAGCAAAAACCTAAGCTACAAAGTAAATGATGGTTTGTTTATTAGTCTGGGCTCAGTCAGGCCTCAGAGAAGCAGAACATTTTGAGCATTAAGAATTATCTTTATTTACTATAAGAAATAATTGTGGGGGGAGATAGATGAGTAAAAGATTTTGATGGAGAGAAGGGAAGTCAGAGAAGGAAAAAATAAACTACTCCTCTGAAGAAGGTAAACAAGTTAGAATCATACATATCCAGTAACAAAATTGGGGAAAGGATGGCACAAACAGCCCAAAATTGGAAAGAAAGCCAGATATAGCGAGAAAAGTGAGGATAAGGTGAAACACTGAGCAATTTTACAACTCCCTTCATTGTATTTGGTCCTGAAAATCTTCAGGAGTAATGACTACTGCTTGTAATGACTACTGCTTCATTTCTGTTTTTCAAATCTCATACAAGTGCTTCTTCTGGTCGATGCTAACTCTGAAAGATCAAGAAAAGGAGAAGCTGAGAAGAGTAGTTCAAAGATGTTTCCAGTACAAAAACTCAGCTAGTGTCATTTTTAAGTGAATTAATTGATTGTAAATCTAAATATACTAATGAACCTACTTAAAATGAGTTATTTACAAATAACTTCAGGTATGAGTTTAAGAAACCTCAGGGTTGTATTATCTACTCTAGAATCATCGATTTTCTCTACAACACACTTTTTTTTTCTGCCTAAAATATAGAAAACAAGCAAAATATTGGGCTCATGCAAAGTTTGAAAGATTTAACAAAATGTATATTTTGGTAATTTTTACAGTTTATTATATTGTTTGACTTTGTTAACATTTAAGTAGAACCTCAGGGTATCAGTTGGAGCAGTAGTTCAACAAGATATCACAGAAAGAAATAAAATAGTTTATTATTCACTAGTCCTGGAGAAGGTACATGGCATGCTGCCTCAAGGGGCCATGTAGGGAAGTCAGGAAAGGGTACAGACAGAGAACACAGCAGGACCTGGGGCATGTGCCTCTATCATGATCTATTTGGGATTGCTGGTGAAGACTGGATTGGTCATTCAAACCAAATGGAACAGGTTCATGAAATTTTGTGGGAGATTTATTTGAGGGATGTTCAAGGGGAAGGCCCTGGGTGGTGGGGGAGACTATTACAAAGGCCATTGGGGGAGACTACCACAAGGGCCATTGATGAATCACATCAGGAATTTATATTCATTTGTGACTGGGTATTTGTCTAGGGCAGGGACTCATGGGAGGGACTAAAGTCCATTCAAGGCCACTTGGCCACACAAAATAGATGCAGAGGCAGCAATATTTTGGAATAATTTATCTAAATTCTGAATAATTCATCCTATGAGTCCTTGGCATCAGGAATAAAATTGGTTGTGTAGCACATATGTTAAAAAACATAAATATTATTTCCCAAAGCTCTTGTAAAGTACATTTAAGGCAAAAATAGTGAGGCTTATGATGAATAGACTTGCAACTATTTGAAATCCCATTCTTAGCCATTGCTCCCAGGTGAATGGTTACAGCCCTGAGAACAGATCCAGGATGAGACTTTGTTGAAACATTTTAGCTATTATATATGAGGTATGTACTTTATGGGACCTCTTCTGGAAGTTGGCCTGTACCTGTCCTGAGCTGTCAGTGTACATGCAGCACGAGGTACTCTGTATAGAACAGATTCCATCCTGTTCAGCTAACAGGAATCTAATGCCAGTCATTTATCTGCCACCATTTGATTTGTGCTAGTGAGTCATGTTGTTGCATGAGATTCAGTGTGGTGTAGTGTCTTCATGTGATTGGTTAGGATGGCTGATAACTGCTGGATTTCAAGATTTGATTCCTAATTCTCTATTATTCCCTCATGGATTTGATTTTGACAAAATTTACTGGAAAGATCTGTGGTGGATGTGCTCAGTGACCAGACTAGAAGATAGCTGCTTCCATCTCCTGGTTGTCCCAGCCTTACTAGGATTAGAGTCAGCCTCCACTAGCCCAGTGGCAGCAGGATCATTAAGGCTGGCCCCTGGACCCCAAGAGCATTTGGCGTGTTGGTACACTGTGGTGCTGTGCAGCATCCAGGGTGCTTCTAAGGGTGTCTTGCATTTAGTGAGAAGCTTGCCAGCTTCCTTGGGCATTTTAAATGGTGCAGGTGCCGGGTGCTCAGGCCATTTGTATTGGGCCACTAGATCTTATTTCACGCTACCATGTGGCAGAGGGTAGGGGAATGAATTGTGATAGCAACAGTGAGGTCTGAGATGACAGAGAATGCTGGCCCCAGACACAGTTGCTTTTGGGAGGGGCCGTGTCCTCCCAAGTGAGGATGTTCCAACGGTACTGACTAGGACTCAGAGTCCTGGTACTAACCATAAACAGAGCGGTCAGGGGAGTCTCCATCTTCTTCTAAGGGCTCTGCCTGATACTGTTATTTGGTAGCCCATAATTGGGCGGGGTTGCCACTCACAGGTCCTGGAGGAGATGTCCCTGGTATGCTTTGAGGGGGTCACATGTGGGGGGGGGTGTCTAAGCAGAACACAGGCAGAAAGCACAGCAGAACCTAGGGCACATGCTTTTATTAGAGTCCTCAGGTGGAGTATTTGGAGTTTCCAGGCTAAGGCCAATTGGTCAATTCAAACCAAAAAGTATGGGGTTTTAGTAAGTTTCTCCAGGGTCTTATCTAAGGGATGCACAAAGGGTCATAAGAGGTAGGGAGACTGTTTACCATGAGGCCATTGTGGGGGGGTTTACATCAGGATTTATCATCATTTATCTTTGACTTTCTGGGTTGCTAACTAGGGTACATGTTTGCATGAGGGACTAGTGTCAGTTTAAGGCCCCAGCAAGCCACTTGGCCACACACAGGATGCCGAGCCAACACCATGGAGAAGCTTAACTAGCCTTTTAAGATATTTTAAAAGCATAGCTTAATATAGCCACATTATGTGAACTTTGGACAATCATCCAAATCTTCACAGTCCAAATATTTGAAGTCTTTTTTTTTTGCTTCATTCTACTTTTTAAATATGCATTTTACATGATTTACAGTAATTTACAGTAGTGGTCTGTGTATTTTGTGTTTTTCACTCTAATGTGTACATGGAATTTTCATTTAATCACTTCTGTGTTCTCTACTCTCTCTCAAACTGATCTCATCTAGCCCTGTGTCCTTAAACACACCTACATTAAATATTATATATACAACTGTGATTTCTCTCATGACCTTTACTTATATATACAAATACCTATTTGACATCTTCATTTGGATATCTGATAAGCCTCTCAAGGTGAGCATGTCTAAAACAAACCTGTATTTTTTTTAAATTTCTTTTCAGTGTAACAGTATTCATTGTTTTTGCACCACACCCAGTGCTCCATGCAATATGTGCCCTCCCTAGTACTCACCACCTGGTTCCCCAAACCACCCACCCCCCGCCCCTTCAAAACCCTCAGGTTGTTTTTCAGAGTCCATAGTCTCTCATGGTTCATCTCCCCTTCCAATTTCCCTCAACTCCCCTCTCCTCTCCATCTCCCCATGTCCTCCACATTATTTGTTATGCTCCACAAATAAGTGAAACCATATGATAATTGACTCTCTCTGCTTGACTTATTTCACTCAGCATATTCTCTTCCAGTCCCGTCCATGTTACTACAAAAGTTGGGTATTCATCCTTTCTGATGGAGGCATAATATTCCATAGTGTATATGGACCACATCTTCCTTATCCATTCGTCTGTTGACGGGCATCTTGGTTCTTTCCACAGTTTGGCAACCGTGGCCATTGTTGCTATCAACAGTGGGGTACAGATGGCCCTTCTTTTCACTACATCTGTATCTTTGGGGTAAATACCCAGTAGTGCAATTGCAGGGTCATAGGGAAGCTCTACTTTTAATTTCTTGAGGAATCTCCACACTGTTCTCCAAAGTGGCTGCACCAACTTGCATTCCCACCAACAGTGTAAGAGGGTTCCCCTTTCTCCACATCCTCTCCAACACATGTTGTTTCCTGTCTTGCTAATTTTGGCCATTCTAACTGGTGTAAGGTGGTATCTCAATGTGGTTTTAATTTGAATCTCCCTAATGGCTAGTGATGATGAACATTTTTTCATGTGTCTGATAGCCATTTGTATGTCTTCATTGGAGAAGTGTCTGTTCATATCTTCTGCCCATATTTTGATATGACTATCTGTTTTGTGTGTGTTGAGTTTGAGGAGTTCTTTATAGATCCTGGATATCAACCTTTTGTCTGTACTGTCATTTGCAAATATCTTCTCCCATTCCATGGGTTGCCTCTTTGTTTTGTTGACTGTTTCCTTTGCTATGCAGAAGCTTTTGATCTTGATGAAGTCCCAAAAGTTCATTTTTGCTTTTGTTTCCTTTGCCTTTGGAGACATATCTTGAAAGAAGTTGCTGTGGCTGATATCGAAGAGGTTACTGCCTATGTTCTCTAGGATTCTGATGGATTCCTGTCTTACATTGAGGTCTTTTATCCATTTCGAGTTTATCTTTGTGTACGGTGTAAGAGAATGGTCGAGTTTCATTCCGCATATAGCTGTCCAGTTTTCCCAGCACATTTATTGAAGAGACTTTCTTTTTTCCACTGTATATTTTTTCCTGTTTTGTCGAGGATTATTTGACCATAGAGTTGAGGGTCCATATCTGGGCTCTCTACTCTGTTCCACTGGCCTATGTGTCTGTTTTTATGCCAGTACCATACTGTCTTGGTGATCACAGCTTTGTAGTAAAGCTTGAAATCAGGTAATGTGATGCCGCCAGTTTGTTTTTGTTTTTCAACATTTCCTTAGCAATTCAGGGTCTCTTCTGATTCCATACAAATTTTAGGATTATTTGCTCCAGCTCTTTGAAAAATACCGGTGGAATTTTGATCGGAATGGCATTAAAAGTATAGATTGCTCTAGGCAGTAGAGACATTTTAACAATGTTTATTCTTCCAATCCAAGAGCATGGAATGGTCTTCCATCTTTTTGTGTCTTCTTCAATTTCTTTTATGAGTGTTCTGTAGTTCCTCGAGTACAGATCCTTTACCTCTTTGGTTAGGTTTATTCCCAGGTATCTTATGGTTCTTGGTGCTATAGTAAATGGAATCGATTCTCCAGTTTCCCTTTCTGTATTTTCATTGTTAGTGTATAAGAAAGCCACTGATTTCTGTACATTGACTTTGTATCCTGCCACGTTGCTGAATTGCTGTATGAGTTCTAGTAGTTTGGGGGTGGAGTCTTTTGGGTTTTCCATATAAAGAATCCTGTCATCTGCGAAGAGAGAGAGTTTGACTTCTTCATTGCCAATTTGGATACCTTTTATTTCTCTTTGTTGTCTGACTGCTGTTGCTAGGACTTCTAATACTGTGTAGAACAAGAGTGGTGAGAGTGGGCATCCTTGTTGTGTTCCTGATCTCAACGGGAAGGCTGCAAGCTTTTTCCCATTGAGGATGATATTTGCTCTATGATATTTGCTGATGATATTTTGCTGATGATATTAGACATATTTTATGAAGTTCAGGAATGATCCCTCTATCCCTATACTTTGAAGAGTTTTAATCAGGAATGGATGCTGGATTTTGTCAAATGCTTTTTCTGCATCAATTGAGAGGACCATGTGGTTCTTCTCTTTTCTCTTATTGATTTGTTGTATCACACTGATTGATTTGTGAATGTTGAACCATCCTTGTAACCCAGGGATGAATCCCACCTGGTCATGGTGGATAACCTTTTTAATGTGCTGTTGGATCCTGTTGGCTAGAATCTTGTTGAGAATCTTAGCATCCATATTCATCAGTGATATTGGTCTGAAATTCTCCTTTTTGGTAGGGTCTTTGCCTGGTTTGGGGATCAGGGTAATGCTAGCTTCATAAAAAGAGTCTGGAAGTTTTCCTTCTGCTCCAATTTTTTGAAACAGCTTCAGGAGAATAGGTGTTATTTCTTCTTTGAAAGTTTAGTAGAATTCCCCAGGGAATCCGTTAGGTCCTGGGCTCTTGTTTTTTGGGAGGTTTTTGATCACTGCTTCAATTTCATTACTAGATATCAGTCTATTCAGGTTGTCAATTTCTTCCTGGTTCAATTTTTGGAGTTTATAGTTTTCCAGGAATGCATCCATTTCATCTAGGTTGCTTAGCATATTGGCATATAACTATTGGTAATAATTTCTGATGATTGTTTCTACTTCCTTGGTGTTAGTTGTGATCTCTCCCTTTTCATTCATAATTTTATTAATTTGGGCTTTCTTTCTTTTGTTTTGGATTAGTTTGGCCAGTGGTTTATCGATCTTATTGATTCTTTCAAAAACCCAGCTTCTAGTTTCATTGATACGTTCTACTGTATCTCTGGTTTCTACCGCATTGATCTCTGCTCTAATCTTGATTATTTCCCTTCTTATGTGTGGAGTGGGTTTGCTTTGTTGTTGATTCTCCAGTTCTTTAAGGTGTAGAGACAGCTGGTTCATTCTGGATTTTTCAATTTTTTTGAGGGAGGCTTGGATGGCTATGGATTTCCCCCTTAGAACTGCCTTTGCTGTATCCCATAGGTTTTGGACCGAAGTGTCTTCATTTTCATTGGTTTCCACGAATTGTTTCAGTTCTTCTTTGATCTCCTGGTTGATCCAAGCATTATTAAGCAAGTTGATCTTTAGCTTCCAGGTGTTTGAGTTCCTTCCAAACTTTTCCTTGTGATTGAGCTCCATTTTCAAAGCATTGTGATCTGAGAATATGCAGCGAATAATGTCAGTCTTTTGGTATTGGTTGAGTCCTGATTTGTGACCCAGTATGTGTTCTATTCTGGAGAAGGTTCCATGTGCACTTGAGAAGAATGAGTATTCTGTTGTTTTAGGGTGGAATGTCCTGTATATATCTATGAGGTCCATCTGGTCCAATGTGTCATTCAATGCTCTTGTTTCTTTATTGATTTTCTGCTTTGATGATCTATTACTGAGAGAGGCGTGTTAAGATCTCCTACTATTAATGTTTTCATATGAATATGACACTTTATCTTTATTAATAGTTTCCTTATGTAGTTGGCTGCTCCCATATTAGGGGTGTAGATATTTACAATTGTTAGATCATCTTGGTGGATAGTCCCTTTAAGAATTATGTAGTGTCTTCTGTATCTCTGACTACAGTCTTTAATTTAGAATCTGATTTATCTGATATGAGAATCGCTACCCCAGCCTTCTTTTGAGGCCCATTAGCATGAAAGATGCTTCTCCATCCCTTCACTTTCAGTCTGGGTGTATCTTTAGGTTCCAAATGGGGCTCTTGTAGACAACATATGGATGGGTCCTGTTGTTTTATCCAATCTGCAACCCTGTGTCATTTTATGGGCCCATGTGGCCATTCACATTGAGAGTGATTATTGATAGATACGTTTTTATTGACATCGTGTTACCTTTGAAGTCTTTCTTTCTGTAGATTGTCTTTATATTTCTGTTCAATGATATTTTTAGGATTTTTTTCTCTTTTATAGAACCCCCCCTTAACATTTCCTTCAGTGTCGGCTTGCATAGTCTTTTAAGCCTTGCTGGTCTTGGAAACTCTTTATCTCTCGATCCATTTGGAATGTCAGTCTTGCTGGATAAAGTATTCTTGGCTGCATATTCTTCTCATTTAGTGCCCTGAATATATCTTGCCAGCCCTTTCTGGCTTGCCAGGTCTCTGTGGACAGGTCTGACATTATTCTGATGGGCTTTCCTCTGTACGTAAGGAGCTTCTTTTTCCTAGCTGCTTTCAAGAGGGTCTGCCTACAATTATAATTCTTCATTCTTACTATAAGGTGTCTCGAGGACTTTCAAGAATCTATAATATTGGGGGGAACCCATTCTGCCTCTAGTACATGAACGCTGGTTCCATTCATGAGATTGGGAAAATTTTCATGGACAACTTGTTCCACTATATCTTCTAGACTTCTTTCTTTCTCCTCCCCTTCAGGGATTCCAATAATTCTGACATTGGAATGTTTCATGGTATCATTTATTTCCCTGATTCTGTTTTTGTGGCTTCTAAGCTGTTTGTTCCAGGCTTCCTCTTGATCCTTTCTATCTGTTTGTCCTCCAGATCACTAATTCTATCTTTTGTCTCAGTTACCCTAGCTTTTAGAGAATTTAGATTAGATTGGAACTCATTGAGAGCATTTTGAACCTCATCCCTGGTGGCTTTCAGTTCTGCCCTAACATTGTGAACATCATCCCTGGTGGCTTTCAGTTCTGCCTAATCAATTCCATTTGGTCACCCATGGCTTTCTCCAACCTAGCTATTGCCTGGATAATTGTTAGCCTGAATTCCCTTTCTGACATATTGTCCATGTCAATAGCCCTTAGCTCTGTTGTAGAAGGCCCATCCTCTGTATTTTTCTTCTGTTGGGCATTCCTCCTCCTAGTCATTTTGGTGAGAGATGACTGAACGGATGTAGCTGGATGTATCGACCATGGTGCAGTCAAGGTGCACCCTGGAATGCTTCTGAGCAATCAGTATTCCTCACCCAAATGAGAGAGATTCCCACAATTTCCCCTTTGCAATCCTTTGCTCTTTTTGAGTGCTTTCAACCAGACTCCAAGTTAATGCTGGTCCCCAGATGCAGTGCACTCTCGTATTAGGGTATTACTTTCCAATCGGTTGCCTCTGGTGGCTCCCTCCCCCTTTTGTTTATCTTCTGATATCAGTCCGATGTTCTCACTCCGCTTTACCTGCCCACTGGTGTCTTCTGCCCCTGTAGAGATCCAGACGTGTATAATTCTGATCTCAGGCTGATTTCATGGGTGATTGGATTTCTTTGGTAGGTAATCAGCTCACTTTAGGGTACAGGTTGAAACGGCACCTCCTCCTACTTCCCCGCCATCTTGTCTCTCCCCCAAACCTGTTGTTCTTGCCTAACCTTGAATCTGCTCTCTTTCTAATCTCACCTATTTAAATAAATAGTTTAACCATTTACCCAGGCAAAAATCTATTTATCCATAAATTCTTTTTTTTTTTGCAGCCTATATCCAATACATTAACAAGGCTTATTGTCTCCATTAACATATATTCCATATGAGACATCTTCATTGCTGCCACTGCAGCCCAAGCCACCAACATCTTAACCAAAATATGAGAAAGTTTCCTAAAAGAGGTCCCTGCTTCCAGTTGTCCTCTCCTATATATAGTATACTACATTGTAGGCACTTGAGTGACTTTTAAAAATGCTAACAAGATTACGTCCTCTTTCCTGTTCAAAACCATCTAAAATATCCCCAAAAAAGAAACCAAACACTTCCACAATTCCAGTGTCCAGACATTATTTGATACCCTTACCTATATCTCTTACCTTGTCTATAGTACTCTGCCTTTTTCACTCTGATTACCACACTGGCCACTAAAGAGACCTCTTACTGTTTCATGGCTTTAGAACATTCTCCCAATGACTGACTACATCTCTTAAATTCATTTAGGTCTCTGCTCAAATTTAGCTACTTGTATTGACCTGTTCTGATTAAATAATCTTTCCCTTGCCTCCTCACCCCGATTTTAGTGCCTTTCTCTATTTGTTTTTGTACATTACTACCTACCATTATACTTACTTATCTGTTTGCTTATTAGCTGACTCCCAACTGGTGTGTGCTTTTTGATGACAGGAAATTTTCCTACCATGTTCACAATGATACTGCCAGCTTCAAACAATCTCTGTGCTATAGAAGGTACTCGATAAATTTATATTAAATTAATGAATACATGCAGGCATCATGTACAGCAGAGTCACTAGGTATTGTTTTATAAATAACATAGTTTTAGAAAGCCATATGACCATAAACAATGAATCTTGGAACACTGCATCAAAAACTAATGATGTATTCTATGGTGACTAACATAACACAATTTTTAAAAAAGCCACATGGCATATTTAAAAAACCTTTGATTCAGGAAAAAGTTAAAGTTACATATGAAAACTAGAATAATTCAGTGGCATTTGTGATTTCAATGTGACAGAATGAACATTATTGCACTTAGGCTTTTGAACCTCTGAAAATGCACCATATTAAGCAAAATAGTCCCAGTTTATTTTCACCGGGGAGAAGAAACATGAAATAATTCTTACCAAAACAACAGGATAGCAAAAATTTCCATAAATTCTCCCCAGCAACCAGATTCCTACAAAGTCTGTTTAAATGATATTGATGCTAAAAGACATTTCAGAAGGAGTTACAACTACCTGAAGCAAATACCTGCTGATTAATCTCAGTAGCTTACATCATACATATTTTATTTTCTTAAATCAACAACAAAAATATTTTGCATACAGCTTAACTATTTTAGTCCATGTTCAAGATAAAAGTATATGTAGCCTATAACTTTGTTTGCTGTGTATATTGGTGATTTCCTTTATAACACACACTTAGAGTCCTTGTCAGCTCTTGAAAAGAAGAAAAACATGAAGGGAAGTCTGTGTAAAGGGAAAATTTGAAGACAAATTATTTCTCTTAATTTTTCTTTTTATTAGCCCATCTTTTTTCTATACTTAAAGTTATTTGCATGGAATCTATATTTACTCAATATTACTGCCATTTTTATAGAACAAAGAATTGGATTTTTTTAAAATGTGAATTATTATGATATCCCAGAGGAAGTAGAACCTATCACTATCAGTTCAGAATCAGAAATAACATCAATAAATGGACAAAATTAAGCCTAAAATAAACAGAACATAGAAGCACATTATATCTTAGTGTGTAACATTAAAGCAAAGAGATAAGCAAAGCATTAAGTTATTAAATATTAAAACTGAAGAGTTCACTGGGTGATAGACAATACATAGTACATGTACAGAAATCTAAACTGGTTAGAAAGGCTTTTCCATTTTTAGAGTTTTTAAATTGCTTTGCTTCCAACTTTAATTTTTTTTTTCTTGCAGGCAATAAGATCAGGTAGAAACAGGAAAAGAGGTAGATCATAAAGGAAAATTTAAGTGGAAGCCAGAATAGAGAACCCTCAGGGTGCCTGAGGCTGAGTGCCACATTAGGACAAAGAGCAATGATTTTAAGGACAGGTGCTTATGCATTCTAAATTTTAAGGAATATTTTGGTATACCATAAAATGGTCAAAAAACTTCAAATCCTCTTTATCATCTGATAAAATTATAACAACAATGTTCATTGAGTTAAACTACTTTTAATATTTTATTTAAAACTGAAAAGGAGATATTGGGCTCTATATGTCATAGCTTTTTCATAAATCTCTAGGTGGAATACTAATTGAAGAATCAAAGAGACACACTAAGATTTGCTTTATGTTCTTTAGCTTTAATTAAAAAAATATAGAAACTATCATTTAGATAAAAATTAGATTGCTATTTGAAGCAAGAGACAGACACAATGGTGTAGAGTCTATAAATCATGTAGGTCAGTTAATTTCATATCCTATTTCTCTGTCTTATTCTGATAAGTAGTGGGTTGCTGTGTAGGTATAGAGTTTTGTTTTGATTTCAGTACCATTCAAAAAATATACTTGAATACCTATAGTCTTTGAAGTTATTTTAAAGCATGGATGATTTTTTTGATAGTAAAATTGATTTATGGAATATATTTACAAATATTCTTAAAAATATCTTATTGTATATTATCTTGGCTATTATAGAACTTGACTCTTTATTATTTTTTTAAAGATTTTATTTATTTATTTGACAGAGAAAGGGAGAGATCACAAGAAGGCAGAGCAGCAGGCAGAGAGAGAGAGAGGGGGTAAGCAGGCTCCCTGCAGAGCAGAGAGCCTGATGTGGGGCTCAATCTCAGGACCCTGAGATCATGACCTGAGCCAAAGGCAGAGACTTTAACCCACTGAGCCACCCAGGCGCCCTGAGCTTGACTCTTTAAATAAAATATCAACTCAGGTTTTACCATATGCATTTGGCACTTCCCATACTGTTTTCTATCTTGATTAATAAAATTAAAATTATTATGTTGATGTTGAAGCCATTAAAATAAAACCATATTTATTAGTTTTCTAATACTGTGTAACAG
The DNA here is from genome assembly GCF_002288905.1 of Enhydra lutris kenyoni. NCBI lineage: Eukaryota > Metazoa > Chordata > Mammalia > Carnivora > Mustelidae > Enhydra > Enhydra lutris. The sequence goes on from NW_019154087.1 coordinate 80,437,310, forward strand.
AATACCACAAAATCCACCTTAAAACTTTCCCATTTTCATAGCGGCACTATTCACAATAGCCAAGAGGTGGAAGCAGTTTGTGTTCATAAAGGGATAAATAGATAAGCAAAATGTGGTGTGTGTACACACCATGGAATATATTCAGCCTTAAAAAGAAAAATTAAGTCACATGCTATAGCATGGATGAATCTTGAGAAAATTATGCTAGGTGAAATAAGTCACAAAAAGACAAATACTGCATGATTCCACTTATATGAGGTATCTAGAGTAGTCAATTCATAGAAATAGAAAGTAGAATGTTTGTGGCCAAGGGCTGAGGGGTGGGAAGAAAGTGAGGAGCTATTATTTCATGGGAATAGAGCTTCAGTTTTACAAGTTAAAACAAATTCTGGAGATCAGTTGCACAATTTAACATTATTGAATTTAACATGTATATTTAATACTATTGAAGCATACAGTTAAAAGTACTATTAAGATAGTAAATTTTGTTAAGATAGTAAATTTTGTACTACCTTATTAAAAAATAATTTGGGGGAAAAAAACCCACATTCTTCCCTTTTGGAAAGCCACTGGTTTTCATTAAGGGTGGAGCAATTGATTGTGCTTAATGATCTTTCACTTTAGGGGCACTTGGGTGGCTCAGTCAGTTAAGCAGCTGCCTTCCGCTCTGGTCCTGACCCCAGGAATTCTGGGATAGAGCCCCACATCAGGCTCTCAGCTCAGTGGGGGTGTCTGCTTCTCCCTCTCCCTGTACCCCTCTCCCTGCTTGTGTGTGCACACTCTCTCTCTCATAAATAATCTTTTAAAAAATAATAAACTTTTACTTTATCCTCTTATTGCTTACATAGTGACATTTAAGAACAGGAGAAACAAAAACTGGAAGCCATATATAAAGAGTAATGGATTTGATCTCATGAAACTTGCCCATTAGATTATGTCATAGAACATGAAAAGCTAGAAATCTAAAAAATCTAAAAAGAAATCTAAAAAACAGGCATTTCAAAAAAATATTTAACCTTCCCACTAAGAGAAATTCAAAGTGAAATGAAGTATCAGATTTCACTCATATTAGCAAAAATTACAAGATTGCTAACTTCAAATATTGGTGAGGGTATGTGAGGAGACAGCACAGGCTACTGCTGGAAATGTGAGCAAGTGAATTACTTTGTAAGGCAATTTAGCAGTTATCTGTTATAATTTTAAATATGCTTTGATCCAGCAATTTCAATTCAATTCTATCCAAAAGGAATATTGTTATGTATGCCCTAAATCTATTTAATGGTATTAATTGCCAAAATGTTTAGAATAAGAAAAATCTATATAAAGTAGAAGTCCATCAGCTGGGGGTAGGGTGTGGAGTAGAGAGGAGGTGTAGTTAAATAAACTATAGAATATTCTCTTTCTGTGAAACTATGCTACCATTAAAATAAATGAGGTAGATCTTCATATACAGATATGGAGAGATCTATCTCTGTGGCAATTTGGTGAAAAGTGAAATAGCTTTTGGTTTGATCCATTTGTTTTTTTTAATGTATATATTATTACATAGATGTGTATATAAGTTGGTAGAACAGATGGACTTCAGTCTGCTTTACTTTTCATGGAGGTAAGTAGGTGTTAAGGTTTTGATAAAGGAAGACTTTCAAACTTCCATCCATAAACTTTTCTATTGTTCAATAGGACATTAATTTTCTATTGTTTTACCTATTATTTCCATGCAAAAAGTAAATCATAATAATTACATTTAGAAGTCATTATTATCTCAGTTATTTTTTTAGAGATATTATTTACTAAGGAGAGGGAGACAGAATCTGAAGCAGACTCCATGCTGAGCTCAGAGCTATTAAACAAGAAATTTAATTTCTTGGTTACTTTTATAAAGGATAAAGACAAGCAGAATATTCTGTTAAAACTACACAGAAAATATAGGCAATGTCTTAATTCCAGGTTGTTTTCATATACAAGATGCTCATATAAAAGCACAAGTATCAATAATATTCTTTGAAATATGATTCTCATAGGAGAAATAATAGTTTTGAATGGATAGTTAGAGATCTTTAGGATATTTTGTCAACCTTCCTTATTGAGGTTAGCTAAATCATTTTCTAGATATATGATCTCTTTCCTTCTTCAGGGTTCTTTTAAGAGTTATTGACTTGGAAGGATAGCACACAATCTGATGAGTACTGGGTGTTATATGCAACTGATAAATTATTGAACACTAATCTGAAACTAATGATGCACAATATATTGACTAATTGAATTTAAATAAAAAAAAGAATCATTGACTTGGAAAATGACCTCTTTATTATTTTTTAATTTAATTTAACTTTATTTTTTTCAGTGTTTTAAGATTCATTGTTTATACACCACACCTAGTGCTCCATGTAATACATGCCCTCCTTAATACCCACCACTAGGCGCACCCATCACCCTACCCCAATCCCTTCCAAAACCATCAGTTTGTTTCTCAGAGTCCACAGTCTCTCATGCTTCACCTCCCTCTCTGATTGACCCCAATTCACTTTTCCTTTCCTTCTCCTAATGTCCTCCGTGTTATTCCTTATGCTCCACAAGTAAGTGAAACCATATGATAACTGAGTTTCTCTGCTTGACTTTTTTCACTCAGTGTAATCTCCTCCAGTCCTGTCCATGTTGATACAAAAGTTGGGTCTTCATCCTTTCTGATGGAGGTGCAACATTCCATTGTATATATATGGACCATATCTTCTTTATCCATTCGTCTATCCATCTTGGCCCTTTCCAAAATGACCTCTTTAAAATGTTGTTCTTGGGCATCATAACTTACATGAAATGTCATTATTGCATTCAAACATTATAAGATTTTATCTGAATAAATTATGTTAATGTTTTAACAGATACTAATGTTAAAATTATATGAAGCAAAATCTTAAATATTTGACAATTGTAATTAAAAATAATAAAGCAGTACACATTTTACATTTCATATGGAACCTTTCACCATACATAAAATCCAGAACATAGGATGACAAACCCCAATGCACTATCACCTGCTTCAACAAGTATCAACTTATGACCAGTATTATCCCTTGATTATTATGAAGTAAATTCTAAATATCTATATCATTTAATTGTCAGAAATTAAAAAAAAATAATAGCAAAAATGTGCTAAAAATCCAGGACATTTTTTAATGATGTTTTCTACATGCAAAGAGTATAATAAATAAGTACAAAAATATTCAGGAAAAATAACTCACTCAATCACTATTAAGATACCTTGTATATCTTTAGGTAAATTTTCTTTGCAAATAAAACTCATTATTATATACTTCTATCTACAGCTATCTCTCTATCTTCAGTATTTACACAATAGAAATATGTGGGACCCTCTATTATCATTTTTTTCCATTAATCATTTCAGTTATCTACTATTGTATAACAATCCACTCCAACACTTAGTGTCTTAAAAATATTGTTATTTATTATCTCTAATTTTGTAAGTTGGTGGCACAGTTCTGTTGGTTTTTCCTGAGGCATTTCATGCATCTGTATCCAGTGGCCCAGATACATCTGGGGTCATCCAACTTTGTCAGTAAAAGGCCACACAGTTTCTATCCTAATTACCCAATTCTGCTGTGTTAGCATAAAAACACACAGTAAATAAACAAATTAACTTTTTGAGTTCCAATAATTTATTATTATTATTTATAAATTTATTTTTATATTTATTTACAAACACAGGTGGTAGAACATATTATGTCCAATTGTTGTATTTTGCATGACCTAATAGAACTGTGAAGAATTGGAAACTTTTAAGAGTAATATACAATAATGGGTAGCCTGGCTGCCTCAGTTGGCTAAGCATCTGCCTTTAGCTCAGGCCGTGATCCTGGGGTCTGATATGGAAACCCACTTCTGGATCCCTGCTCACTGGGAGGTCTGCTTCTCCCTCTCCCTCCAACCTACCCCTTGCTCATGATCTCATGCATAAATAAAAAAAATTAATAATTATTATGAAGATGGGAGGAATTCTTCAAACTTTCTATGAATGAGTAACATTCAATGAATAAATACTTCCTTTATTTTATAAATATATGAAGTGTTCCAGGGTATTAAAGACAGAAGTTGGAAACTGATTCACCATATTTCATAAATTCAAAATGGCATATTTTTCACATTTTAATATCTATTAAGAAAAATTACTTCAATTGGTATTTATTTGCTTACTTGCTTTAAAGAATTCTGATTGCCAGACAAAAATAATAGCATAGCTGTTACTCAGTTATGTACAAATTTGGTCATAGCTGTCTGTATTATTGTAACTTAGTTAAGTTATGCTCATAGCATATAAAAAGTCTGACTTTTCAGGAGAAGAAACTTCACTAGTGTAAGAGAACTTCTCAAACATGAAAGGGGAAATATTTCCTTTTTATATATAGACAGCAAAATTTTTTCCATACCTCCAGGAATATGAAAGAGAAATACAGTTGGTTAAAATTAATTTTGACTAGACATCCTAGAGACCTATTTAACCCAGAAAATATTTTAGTTCTTGATGTAGCACAAGAACGTGTATCTGAACAACTAAAAGAATAACCTTACCAAAAATAGAATGAGTTGTCATTCAATTTAAAATTGGTGAGCAACCACCAACACAAAAATATTATGTTTGATATTAAGTTAACAATATCTCTAAGTCAAAAAGTTATTCAGAAGAATCTGACTTTGAAATTGAATGTATTTTAGAAATAATTTAACCATATTATTTTGTATGCATTTAACACTTTATGTCTTCTAGTGTTCATAATCAGGTAAAGCATTTTAGAATTCAAAAACCTTTTAAGTGACATTTAAGTCTTCTCTAGGGTTCATTTTGGTTTGAGCTCTATCTCTATAATAACGAAGTGTAAAAACTGTGTTCAAAGCTGCACAATATATTGCTTTATTGTACCAATTTAATAAACTGTTAGGTCCCTCTCCTTTTTTCCTTTGAAAAAATTGTCTATTTTATATATACTAGGGAGATATATGTACTTTTTATATGTGTATCTCCCTAGTATATAAAAATTTGTACATATTTGTATGTATCTCTCTCTAGTATATATATCCCTAGTATCCCTAGTATATATAGTATATATAATCGTAGTATATATAAATATCCCTAGTGTTTATATATATATACACACACACACACACACACACACACACACACACTATATATATTAGTGTATATAATCATACACATATACGTACATATACATACCTATGAAGAGTAGCTTACCTTGTACACAGGAAACATTAGATACTTTTTCATTGTTTTCTTAAATTTTTAATTTTTTTATCAAAATATAGTTGACATGCAATGTTAGTTTCATGTTTGCAACACAGTGAGTCAACATTTATATATATTATGAAATCATCATGTGCATAACTGTTACCATCTGTCATTGCATAAAGTTATTACAATAATATTGAGTCTCTTTTCAGTGCATACTTTATATCCTGTGACTTATTTCTTTTACAAGTGGAAGTTGGCACTGCTTAATCCCCTTTACCGATTTTGCCCATGTTCCCAACCCTTTGCTCCTCTGGCAACCCCCAGCATGTTCTCTGTATTTAGGAGTCTGTTTCTGTTTTGTTTTGTTGGTTCATTTGTTTTGGTTTTTTAAACTTCACATATAAGTGAAATAATATTATACTTGTCTTTATCTGACTTCTTTCACTTAGCATAATACCCTCTAGTTCCATCCATGTTGCAAATGGTTAAGATCTCATTCTTTTTATGGCTGAGAACTATCCCATTAAATATATACATATCATTTTTATCCATTCCTCTATCAATGGACATTTATGTTGCTTCCATATCTTGGCTATTGTAAATAATGCTACATTAAACATAGGAATGCATACTTTTTAATTGTTTTCATTTTCCTTGGATACGTATCCAGAAACGAAACTGCTGAATAATATAGTATTTCTATTTTTAATTTTTTGAGTAACCTCCAGACTGTTTTTCATAGTCACTACACTAATTTACAATCCCACTGACAATACATTAGGATTCCTTTTTCACCACAACTTTGCCAATACTTGTTGTGTTTGATAGTAGCCATTCTGACAGGTGTGAGGTGATATCTCATTATAGTCTTGATTTGTATTTCCCTGATGATGAATGATGAGCTTTTCATGTGTCAGCTATCTGTTTGTCTTCTTGGAAAAAGATATGTCCATTTTAGGTTGGATTATTTGTTTTTTTCTTCCCTTTGTAGGAGTTTTTTAATATTATTTTGGATATAAATTCTTTACCAGATATAACCTTTGCAAATGTCTTTTCCCATTCAGTAAGTTCCTTTTCATTTTGATATTTGTTTCCTTTGTTGTACAAAACCTTGTAGTTGGATGTAGTCCCGAAGTCACTGTTGTTTATTTCTGCTTTTGTTTCTCTTGCTTGAGAAGACAGATCCAAAAGATATTGCCAAGCCCATATATTATTCTAGGAATTTTATGGGTATACGTCTCACATTTGGGCCTTTGATCCATTCTGAGTTTATTTTTGTGTATGGTGTAAAAAAGTGATCCATTTTTTAAAAGATTTTATTTATTTGAGAGAGGGTGAGGAGAGTGAGACAGCACAAGCAGGGGGAGAAGCAGAGGGAGAGGGAGAAGCAGACTTCCCACTGAGCAGGGAGACCAGTGTGGGATTATGACCTGACCTGAGGGCAGAAGATGCTCAACTGACTGAGCCACCCAGGTGCCCCCAAAGTGACCCAGTTTCATTCTTCTCCATGTAGCTATCCAGGATCCCCAGCACTATTTATTGAAGAGATTGTCTTCTCCCCATTGTTTATTTTGACTCCTTTGTCACAGATTAATTGACCATATAATCATGGATTTATTTTTTGGGCTCACTATTCTGTTCCATTGTTCTGGGTTTGTTTTGTTAATCAGCACCATACTATTTTGAATACTGCAGCTTTGTAGGATAGTTTGAGGTTTGGGAGTGTGCTTTCAGCTTTGTTCCTTCTCAAGATTTCTTTGGCTTTCTGGGTCTTTTGTAGTTCCATATATCAGATCCTCGTTTGTATTTGATTTCAGAATCTGAGTCTTTAACCATTATAGATTTATTTTATTTTTTAATTACATATAACTTTAATATGCTTCAACTTTCAATATAAATAATATAAAAAGAAATGCTTAGGAAAGTCCTATTCTCAGTCTTCTCCTTGTGCTTCTAATGATATATTCTCAGAATAACTACATAACAGCTTTTAGAAATCTTATCCTTTTTTCTTTTTTTTTTTTTAAAGATTTTATTTATTTATTTGTCAGAAAGAGAGAGGGAGAGAGAGCAAGCACAGGCAGACAGAATGGCAGGCAGAGGCAGAGGGAGAAGCAGGCTCCCTCATGAGCAAGGAGCCCGATGTGGGACTCGATCCCAGGACGCCAGGATCATGACCTGAGCCAAAGGCAGCTGCTTAACCAACTGAGCCACCCAGGCGTCCCTTTATCCTTTTTTCTTAATGAACGTATACTATTCTGTTGTAAGGATGTCTCCTATGAATGGGAGTTTGGATTGTTTACATCATTTTGCTGTTATATATAATGACCCAATGAATAACTGTGCCCATTCTGGGTTTTGTATTTATTTAGCAATACACATCTACAGATAAAAATGTATTTATGGTACATTCTTCGAAGGGAGATTGTTGGACCAAAGGGTACCTAAATATGTACCATTTTTTTAATGTATTGCTACATGCCCTCCAGCTGTTTATAAGTGCCTTTTCCCATAGATTCCTCAATAGTCTGTGGTCAAACTTTTGAAATTTTTGCCTTTGTGATGCAGGAAAAATAGTATCTTATTAAAGCCTTAATTTTTCATTTTTCCTTTTTTTTAAAGAGGAATTAATTACATTTCCAAAGATAAGGGAGAATGCTATGTTGTGTAGAGCCACAAGAAAAGTATCAAGTTTTGGTCAGGAGGCAAAAGCAAGAATATGGGGAAAGCCTGAGACCTTTAATGGGGCTTCCAAAGGCAAGGCAAAGCAGTCAAGAGCTATCAAGTATAATTTAATCTGATTAACTTTTTTCCCTTCTGAGTTTTTTTATGTTTTGTTGTTGTTGTTGGTGGTGGTTCTTTGTTTTGTTTTTAGATTTTATTTATTTAAGAGAGAGAGAGCACATACGCACAAGCAGGCAGAGGGAGAAACAGACTCTCCTCTGAGCAGGGAGCCTGCTGGCAGGCCTTGATCCTAGCACCTTGGATCATGACCTAGCAGAAAGCAGAGGCTTAACCTAATGAGTTACCCAGATGCCCTACCTTCTGAGTTTAAATACCTGAATCAAAAATACAGTAGTGATGGTGCTGTGCTTTAGAATAGCTTAGCATAAAGAGTCTTTTAAGGTAGCATCTATTCAGGCTTTAATGTGTTTCTAGTAGAATAATTCTTGGTGTTACCACTTCTCAGGAAAAATGTCCTGTTTATAATTCCTTGTTGGGTGTGTGTGTGTGTGTCTGTGTGTGTATCTTCTCTTTCACACAAATAATGAGAGAGAACATAGTGGGGTAGAAACCACCTGTCTGTAAAAATTCTATGATGTTGTTTTCCTATTCTGCACATAGCTTTTGAATTATATCAGTAGTGCACGTAGCCAGTTGCAGACTTTAGGTGTTTACTTTAAAAAAAATATTGACATAAAATTGACATATAACATTCTATCACTGAAACTGGTGTACAGCATGATGATTCAATATTTGTATATATTATAAAATAATCGCCATAATAAGTCTAGTTAATTTCCACTACCACACATAGTTACCAGTTCTTTGTCTTATGATGAGAATTTTTAAGATCTACTCTCTTGGTAACATTCAGATATACAACACAGTATTAGTAACTATATCCACTATGACTTATTTATTTTATAACTGGATGGTTGTATCATTCAACCATCTTCATCCATTTTATGCACTCCATACCCCAACTCTGGCAACCACCAGTTAATTCTGTGAATCTATGAGCTCAGTGTTGTTTTTGTATGTTGTTGTTTTTTGGTTTTTAGTTGTTTTTTTTTTTTTAAAGATCCACATATAAGCAAGGTCGTACAGTATCTGTCTTTCTCTCTCTGTCTCCTTTCGTTTAGTGCAATGCCCTCACAGTCCATCTCTGTTGTTGCAAATAACAAAATTTCCTTCTTTTTTACAGCACTTTGTGTGTGTGTGTGTGTGTGTGTGTGTGTGTGTATCATATTTTTGTTATCCATTTGTCTATCAGTGGACACTTAGGTTGATTCCATGTCTTGGCTATTGTGAATAATGCTGCAGTGAACATGTTAGTGTTTTCATTTTCTTTGGGTAAATACCTAGAAATAAAATTACTGAATCATATGGTAGTTCAATTTTTACTTTAGTGAAGAAATCTGTATTGATTTTAATAGTGTACAACCCCACCAACAGTGCACAAGGATTCACTTTCTCCACATCCTCATCAACACTTGCTATTTCAACTCCTTTTGATAATAGACATTCTGACAAGTGTAAGGGGATACCTCACTGTGGTTTTGATGTACACTTCCCTGGTGCTTAGCAATGTTGGTCACATCTTCAAGTAACACTTGGTCATCTGTAAGTTTTCACTGGGAAAAAGTCTCTTCAGACCCTTTGCCCAGTTTTTAGTAAAATGGTGATGATGATTAATGCTATTAAGTTGTGTGAATTCTTTGTGTCTTTTGAATATTAACCCCTTATTGGATATACAGTTTGCAAATAGTTTCTCCTATTTCATAGGTTGTCTTTTCATCTTGTTGATTTCCTCTGTTGTGTGAAGCTTTTTAGTTCGATGTAGTCCCACTGGTTCATTTTTGCTCTTGTTGCCTTTGATTTTGATGTAAATCTAAAAAATCATCACCAAGACCACTGTTAAGGAGCTGAGTTTTCTTCTGCAAGTTTTATGGCTTTAGGCCATAGGTTCAACTTAATCCATTTTGAGTTCATTTTTTATGTATTGTGTGAGATATAGATTCAGTTTCATTCTTTTGCATATGGCTTTCCAGTTTTCCCTGTACCATTTATCAAAGAGACTGTCTTTCCTGCCAGTGAAGATTATTGGCTCTTGTAAATTAATTCACCATATATACATGTGTCTATTTCTGGGTCCTCTATTCTAGTCCATTGATTTTTGGGTCTGCATTTTTACACCAATACCATGCTGTTTTGATTACACTAGCTTTGTATTATAGTTTGAAATCAGGAAGCATCATTCCTCTAGCTTTGTTCTTTCAAGGTTGCTTTGGCTTTTGGCATCTTTTGTGGTTCTGTGCAAATATTAAGATTGTTGTATTTCTGTGAAAAATGCCTTTGGAATTTCTACTGGGATTGCACTGAAACTGTAGATTGCCTTGGTAGTATGGATATTTTAACAATACTCTTTTAATCCATGAGCACATATATCTTTCCATTTATTTGTGTTTTAATTGCTTTCATCAATACTTAGTTTTTATTATATAGCTCTTTCACCTTCTTTAAGCTTATTCCTAAGTATTTTATTCTTTTTGATGCAATTGTAAATGGGATTGTTTTCTTAATGTCTCTTTTATTGATTTTTGTATCCTAAAACTTCTGAATTTGCTTATTCATTCTAACAGATTGATGGTGGAATCTTTAGAGTTTTCTGTGTATACTATCATGTTATCTACAAATAGTGACAATTTTACTTTTTAATTTTTTGTATGGACTTTCTGTTTCCTTATCTCAGTAAGAATTCTTTGTGATACCTTAATTATAATATTTTCCTTTAGTATTCATATGTCTTTTGTCTTCAATTACAGTGTTTTCTTGATATCATAGGGGAAAGATCTTTTCTTTCATTTCCCTTCTCTTGCTTCCCCAGCTGCAATAAAATAGAAAACCAAGGTCTCAGAAAAAGAAAAACAGAATTACTGAAATTAATAGGTCACCATATCCTGTCCATTGCTGGAGGAGGAGAGGGAAATAAGTATTAAATCTGACTAAATGAGGTAAGATAGGACAGAAAAAGATTTTATCTGAAAATCATTAAAAGATCATGAATTCAATTCATGGTTATTTTGGTCAGTGAAAAGGAAGACAACAGAGCATTGATAGGAACAGAGAAAAACAAATGAACAACAACAAGTTAAAAGCAGTCAATAAAGTCTCTACAAATTTCAGACCATTCATGAACTGCATTATGTATTAATACATAGAAGTATCTCAATGAAGTAACACAAAATATTAATAGCTTTCCCTGAATAATCAGAATGCAGGTAACATTTTAGTTACTTTGTCAAATTTTTCATTAAGTGGATTTCAATGGGCTTGCATCAATTAATGGTCATAAAAATAAGCACCAAAGTCATAGTCAAACATAAAACTATAATTCAAAGGGCCCATATGAAATATTAAGGTGCTAATAATTATGTAATTTGTACTAGGCATGTATTTCCATGTGTTTAATAAGAATGTTTTTGAAACTTTTGAATATCAAATTGGCACATATGATTAAAAATATCTTGATTCTTATTTTCACATACTGAAATATAAAATGAACACCAAATAGGTATTAAAATTCATTTGCTAAATTGTTAAATACATTTCAAGAAGAAAATGTTTCCTTTCTATATCCAGAATGCACATTATAAATTAACTTACTAATGAAACTTAAACTTATATAATCATATTATCTGTAATACCCAGTATAAAGCATGCATATTCATATATATGTTATGTAAATTTGGTGAATGTGGAAGATGTGAATCAGTTACCACTGCTGCTAGTTAGAGGTATACTAAATAATATTTATATCTGAAATTATAAAGCCTACATAATATCCAGTGAGAGTAGAAGGATCTGATTACTTAGTATATTAAAAATACAGAAGGAAGTCCATAAATTATTAAATATAATTGTAAAAATTATTTAAAATCTATATTAACATAAATAATCCCACCAAAAAGTGATGGCTTGAATACATTCTTTTTGATAAAGAAGAATTTATAAATTACTTGGTAATATGACTTTGGTACTAATTCTCATCTGAATCTCATAGTTGTCTTAAATGCTGATTAAATTAGCTTATTTTTTTGATAAAGACCAAAGATATGTAACAGTTATAGAAACAGACAGTAAATGGCATGCCAAAGGGGTGCTTAAATTACTACCAGAAGTAACCACCAAACAAATCATGTTCAAAGAATTACCTAATAATATAGCATAGTAGGTGGTAAATGAGCTAATGAAGTAAGTAATATAATTCTGTGTTGGAGTTCAAACACAAGTGTTAAAATAACATTTAACATTAAGATTGCAGTAATTTATATAAGATGCTTGGCAGAAGGAGAATGTATTGTGTTATAACAGAAATTATAGCAGGAATAATCTTTGTGTCATTCAGATAGCCTAAACTTCTAGATATGATATTTGGAAAATAGTAAATTTATATCTGGGAAAATTTTATTATAAAGAAGGATGAGAAAGGTAAAGTGTACAGGAGCTAGTTCATCTGTTATCTCAACGCATAGCCGGGTGCCACATCAAATGAAAATAATTAAAGTCCAAATTTAACATTTTTATTTAAGTATAATTTTTATTTGGCCAGTAAGTGGTTTTACAGAATCTTTCTTCCTGCTTCTCAGTCTTAAAATAGCTCTACCAGCACCTTTTTATTGAAGTATTTTATCACTCTGTTCTACTGTGGGCATTCCTCAAAGGTTGGTCACAGGCTTCTTCTTTTTCCTACTGTAATCCTATCCCAAGTAAACTCAGTAGTTGTATCATCAGAATATCATTCCCACTCTTCCTGACAAGACCAAATCTCTCCTATCATGTGCTTCCTAGCATCATGGACCTCTTTGTAAGCTTAATTGTGGCTGTAATTTCACATCTCTGTGTGGGTTATTTAATGAATACTCATTTCACACAACAAATTTAAATTCCCCTAAGGTAGCAACTCTGTTCTTCATATTTCCACCAACAAAAAGCATAATTCCCTATGTGTAGGAGAAAATAAAAAATACCTGTTAAAAAATACCCATTAAATGAATGAATAAATATATGAATTAATTTTTTTCTTAAGCCCTTCTCTTAGTGATAACTCAATTTTTTGTTCTCCATTTTTATTTTTTTTAAGATTTTATTTATTTATTTGACAGACTGAGATCACAAGCAGGCAGAGAGGCAGGCACAGAGAGAGGAAGGGAAGCAGGCTCCCTGCTGAGCAGAGAGCCGGAAGTGGGACTTGATCCCAGGACACTGGGATCATGACCTGAGCCAAAGGCAGAGGCTTTAACCACTGAGCCACCCAGGCGCCCCCTCCTTTGCCTTTTAAAACATAAATGGTTTGTGAGGAAACTTTAAAAGAAGCCTTTTAGAAAATCTAATTACACTTAGATTTAAAATGCATAAATATTATCTAATGTAAGCCAATGAATTAAATTTATATATTTGTTTATAAGGTTAATGTGAATTATGTCAAACATTTATTAAAAGTGTACTTTTTTTTTTAAGATTTTATTTATTTATTTGATAGAGACACAAGTGTCTATCAGGGCAGGCAGGGAGAGAGGAGGAAGCAGACTCCCTGCTGAGCAGAGATCCTGATGCAGGGCTGGATCCCAGGACCCTGAGACCATGACCTGAGCTGAAGGCAGAGGCTTTAACCCACTGAGCCACCCAAGTGCCCCTAAAAGTGTACTTTCTGATTGAGGGGCACCTCAATCAGAAAGAGAAAGAATGAGTACAGGTTTTCAAGAATCCCTATCACTATTTTACACAGATTTTTTTTTCTGTTTAGTTTAGTTTTGTTGTTTCAGTTTTTTGTTCTTCATTGCTCCAGTCACACATACCCTCTACTGGAATCATTTCCTGTTATGTGAAATACATCCTCTAAAATTTCCTTTGCTCTGGGTCTCCTGGTAGTGAACTCTCAGTTTTTATTTATCTCAATACTATTTTATCTCCGAACTTCACAGATAGTGTCACTTGTTTTAGAACTAGCCACATTTTTCCCCAGCATATTGAAGATACTTTACTGTCTTCAGGCTGTCTGTTGTCAGTAATTTAAAGGTAATTGTTTTTGTCTACTATTATATTCTTCTCTTTGATTTTTTATGATTTCAATCAGATGTGTCTAGGGATATTAATAAAAACCTTGTTGTCTCTTTGACATATTGTTTTTATGTTTTATTCATTCTTGTTGGTGTGTTTATATTTAAATTTACAGTTAATTAATTGATTCTAATTACTTGGTTGCCTCTACTAGAAAAAAGTCCCATATATCTTTTGTTAACATTTTTCGTGATTTTTAAATTCTGCTTAGTTTCTTAGAAGAGTTTAAATTCAGTCAGTTATATCTTTTAATATAAAAATTACAATTAGGGGGAGGAGTCAAGATGGCAGAGAAGCAGCAGGCTGAGACTACTTCAGGTAGTGGGAGATCAGCTAGATAGCTTATCTAAAGATTGCAAACACCTACAAATCCAACGGGAGATCGAAGAGAAGAAGAACAGCAACTCTAGAAACAGAAAATCAACCACTTTCTGAAAGGTAGGACGGGCGGAGAAGTGAATCCAAAGCGACGGGAAGATAGACCGCGGGGGGAGGGGCCGGCTCCCGGCAAGCGGCGGAGCAATGGAGCACAAAATCGGGACTTTTAAAGTCTGTTCCGGGGGCGCCTGGGTGGCTCAGTGGGTTAAAGCCTCTGCCTTCAGCTCAGGTCGTGATCCCAGGGTCCTGGGATCGAACCCCACATCGGGCTCTCTGCTCCGCAGGGAGCCTGTTTCCTCCTCTCTCTCTGCCTGCCTCTCTGCCTAGTTGTGATTTCTCTCTGTCAAATAAATAAAATATTAAAAAAAAAAAAAAAAAAGTCTGTTCTGCTGAGGGACATCGCTCCAGAGGCTTAACCGGGGTGAAGCCCACACGGGGTCAGCGTGGCCTCAGGTCCCGCAGGGTCACAGAAGGATCGGGGGTGTCTGAGTGTCGCAGAGCTTACAGGTATTAGAACAGGGAAGCCGGCTACAGAGACAGAGCCGAGGAGTGAGCTCTAAGCTCAGGGTTACCTTGAACCGGTCGCAGGCTCGGTCAGCTCGGAGCACGGCCAGAGGCCAGGGTGACGGGAATAATTGGGCACTGGTCTCTGAGGGAGCACTAAGGAGTGGGGCCCCGGGCTCTCGGCTCCTCTGGGCCGGAGACTGGGTGGCTGCCATCTTCATTCCCGTCCTCCGGAACTCAACGGAAAGCGCTCAGGGAACAAAAGCTCCCGAAAGCAAACAGGAGCGGATTACTCAGCCCCGCCCCTGGTAAGGGCGGTGCAACTCCGCCTGGGGCAAAGACGCTTGAGAATCACT